>NC_056726.1:1843482203-1843532203 GCF_019279795.1 Protopterus annectens | reverse complement strand
AATAAGCAATTATTATTCCCACCTGAACAGCTTTTTTTAATGTGTAGTTTCAGCTTTTGTGTTATACACATACACTAATCTAATTTTTGTCAGGTTAATCTTTTACACATTTTCTTGACACATCTATTTTAACTTATGTCGCATCTTAAAATATTGTTTTGAGAGTTTTAATTAAAACAAAAACACACAGAACCTATAAACTTAATACTAACATACAAGACTATGTACATCTCCAAAGAGGAAACTGCAACTCTCCTAATGGAAACAATTGTCCCAGATTGACAGCCACACTCCTAGGCTTGAGTTAGCATGAATAACGTTCATCATAGGTTAAGATGCCTGGTGCAGTCAGTGCTTCTACTTCCATTAAGAGTGGTCTGTTTTTGCCTTATCTTTATTCCTCTCCCAGGTGTAGAAAACAACTTGAATGCTTTCAGAAAACATTTCCTACTCATTGAAAGAAAGCAGTATTCTGTTTTTATTGCCTCCTTATCAAATTGTCTCCATAGAAACATGAGAACCAGATACAGTTCCCTTCCACTACAAGCTTTTCATATGGTTGCGAAAATGTGTGTGCTAGAGGAAAACTTTTCATTATATTCAATGTTCTTTTATATATTTGCTTCTCCTTAAAATTTGTTATAAATTAATCCAAGGGCCTTAATTCAGTCATTCCCCTATGTAAAACAAAAAGCATATACATTTTTTATATATCACACTTTTGTCCAGGCTTTCTTTTCTTTTTACATTGCATTGCCTACATTTCTTAAAAATGAACAAAAACAAAACAAGAAAGAAAGGAAAAAAAAAAGAGGGGCACCTGTTCACATTAGTGTCTCTATTATACACAAAAATAACTGAAAATGCTTTACTTTATAACATACAGTATGTCATGTATTGTAAAAATACTGTTAACTGTAAGTAAAACAAAATTTAGTACTCAACTCTTTCCTTACACTTTCCCTCTCATAAATGTTCTTCCAAACATTAATGCCATGAAGCACAGCATATAGTTCAGTGCCTCCTACAAGTTTAATAAAGTAAAAAAAGTCCAATATTTCCAGGTTTTCTTGGTCTGTCATATTTCACAAATGTAATTAAAGCTTTGTGATACGTCATTTACTCATCAGTTTCCGAGTTGGTGGTTTTATCTCCCAACTCCAGTCTATGGTTCATTTCCACTGGATTCCTGGTTCTTCTTGTCAACTGCTGTGCTTTTTTTTTTTATTTCTGTCTGTCGAGCATTTTCCTTTGGAACACTGGAAAATTTCACTGATATAGTCTCTCTATAGGCTTTATTATCAGGAGAATAAGAAACAAAATCCCCTTCCATTTGATAGCTTACATTTTGTTTAACAAATTTCAGTATTTCCTTCTTAGCATGTTCTGCATCAAAAAACAATGTTGATGCCCCAGAAAAAAATATTCTTAAAATAGCTGGATACATCAACTTGAATCTCACACCTGCTTCTCGACATTACCCAAATGCTGGAATAAAAATTACTCCTCTTCTGCCTGGTCTACAATGAGTAATCATTTTCCACAAACACTCTGCTGTCTCCCAGTTTTAGTACTTTATCCTTCTGCCACAATTTTGTCAGAATGAACTCTTTCAACTGGTAGGACTGGATCTTTACAATTAATATTGTAGGCTGCTTTCTCATGGTCAGATCTGGAGCATACACACAATGTAAAGTTTGAATTAACAACTCCTGCTATGGAATACCAGTCCAGTGGCTTACATGTGCTTTATTAAAATCAATACAGTCTATTCCTTCCAGTTTCTCTGGTACAACAAAAAATCTCAGGTTTTTCCTATGTGCTCTGTCCTTTAATTCTATCATTTTTGGAAACATCTCGAGATGTACATTTTCTGGCAACCTTAGTCAATGTGACCAGCTCAACTATAACCAATTTTAACACTGTCAAGTAGCTAGCCCAGACACGGCTCTGGTAAATCTGCCTTACATCCAAGAATCCTGTACAAGTGCAAGTCACAGAACAAATAACTACATAAACCACAGCAGTGATACAAGGAGATAGCTGTCCCCAGTGTGAAAATAACAAATTACCTTCACTTTGTTATTTGAGAAAAATGAACAATAAAAACTCAAACTTAGAATTATAAGTGACAGCAAAAGCAGTCCAAAATGTTAAATGTCAATTCCTCTTCTACAACAGTGCTGAAGAAATAAACTTGAGCAGACGGTCACTGGAACAACTCAGCTTTTATTTATGATGAGCACTTTTGTCCAGTGACTGGACTTCATGAGATTAACTTTTCAGTAACAGTTTCAACACATGGAAAATTAATTGAAAAATATTGAAAAGCTGACCTGATGATGTCCAGATGGTGGAAGAAAGCACCTTTTCATAAATAAAAGCTGAGTTATGCCAGCAACTACGTCTGCTTGAGTTTATTTCTTCGGTACTTTTATAAAACTGAAACTGATGACTGAATTTTTGAACTTTTATTACTGTTACTTATAACTGAAGTTTAAGGTTTTTATTTTTAATTTTTATCAAACAACAAGAAAATAAAGACAGCCTGCTATTTTTATACTGGGGACAGTAATCTTCTAGCATCTCAGTTGTAGTTTATACAGTTTATCAGTCGAGACATCTGGGCATCCTTTTCCTGTTTAAGCTGGCTTTAAAATCTGACAGATCCTATTGCAGTCTTTTATAATAAAGCAGCTCCTTTTCTAAATCTTTGAATATCTGCTCCTTGTCTAACATACTTCTAATGGCATTTGCTGCACTCGCCACAGTATCATCCACCTTACTCCATCTGTTTACAGGTTCATAGGATGATACTAGGCTATTGGCCCGGAGGGCCTTATAAGCCTAACCAAGAATTCCTTATAAGCCTAGCCAAGAATTCTGCCCATGTTCCCACAATCAGCATTCGTTTCCCCCTGTCCAGTAGGGACACAGGTGGAATCACAGGGGTGAATTTTCAGTCTCCCATCCAGTCGTCCAGGTTCCACTTAAAGAGGTTTAGAGAGGTTCTCTGCTTGACATGGAGAGGGAGTCTATTGGACACAAATCTATCCTGCCAACAAGTTCTATTAATGTCACAGACCAGGTTGAGGCCTTGTGTGTGGGTTGCACAAGTGGAGTTTGACTTACGAATATGCAGCAACTCCATCAAGGCTGGGTCTGAGATGGCCTTATATGCCAGACACAGGTCACCTCGGAGTAGTATGTACGAGACACAGTAGAGGGACACACTGGAGTCACATCTCCAAGCACATTCACACAGTCCCTTCGACAGGCATATACACTTCTGCTGAAACTTCTGCTGCTTTGTGTTTATTTATGATGATGTTAATTTGAAGTGCCATGATAATACAACTGCAGCCAGATTCTTTACTAATAACTGAAGTTAAAAACATCCATGGGATTTAAGAGGATAAAAATATCAGTAAGATCATCTTCCTGTTTCGCAAAATTAATGGAACTGTTAAAGACATTTTGGAAACTATAGCAAGTGTTACTGTGTGTGTGTATACACACACACACACGCATCATACATACATATATTTGAGTGTAATGCAGAAAGTCTAACACTCAAGGTTAAACAACGTGTTGGAGGAAACGACAAATACACAGAATAAAGACCATTCCCCTATGCGAATGGAAAGGGCATTGAAAGGAGTGCAGACTTATGCAATGTTCTTTAATAGTGGACATGTTATAGTGGTATCATGTATTTAGGTGATTAGAAGTAGTCCATGTGTTTTAGGGGAAGTAATGCTGTAGGTAGTATGCATTTATTGTTGGGAACTACTGCTGGTGCAGCTGCTAAGTGCTCACTGGCAAGAATTCATACCTATAGGGAGGTTTTTCCTTTCTTCAAACTGGCACCACAGTAGAAGTGGTATATTTAAGTTTGGGAGATGTGGGGAACTTTTTCCCCTGCAAAAAAACTGTACATATATATTTACAAAAATAACACTATAAACATTTCTTGTTTTTGGATGTTAGTGGTATTTTATATATTTGGTGTTGTTTCATTATTCTGTTCACTTGGAGTAGTATGTTTGGTGTGTTCTGTTCAATGTTTTATGGCAGTCTTTTTGTTTGATTTACATGATTTTATATAGAAATACACACACACACACACACACACACACACACACACACACACACACACACACACTGGATGCCACAATCAACTGCAAGCAATGGAGAGAGAAGGCTCTAAGGTCAGAGACCAAGAAGCTGACTGGACAGAAAGCACAACAGTTAAAGGAATGACTTAGAGTTCTAGCACCTCAAGAGGAGGAAAGAGGTGGAGTTTGAAGAAAGGCAGCACCTCAAAACAGCATGTGTAAGGGCCACAAAGTAGATATATGGCTGAGAAAGGAATGGAAATAAGGGGGTCTATATTATATTATCGAAAAGATAGGTCAGCGAACGGCACTTACATCAAAAATGCCGTTCAGTGAATTTGCTCTTATGGGGGCCTGCACCACCCACCCACTAATTATACCTGCACCACCCACCCGCTAATTATATACAGCGATTCTGAGATTGCACTACAGTGAGGAAAGGGCAAATGTTCTGCTCTTCACTGTACCGCGATCTCACTATGAAAAGTTTGTTGAACAGGCATTTTCGATATAAGTGCAATTCGCTGACCTGTCTTTTCAATAATATAATATAGACCCGAAATAGGGTACATAAGGAAAACTGGAGGTGGAATACAGAAGTCCAGGCAGTCAAAAGAAAGGAGGAGTACCAGGAAAAAGTGGGAGATAGAAAAGACAGAAAAGACAGACCAGACCAGGCTAGGAAGGAATACTGATTGGCTAACAATAACAGAGGAGAGTTAGAATGCCAGCAAAAGAGGAGAGTTACAATGCCAGCAGTCCAAGGACATCAAAGGCAGATAGAAGGAATAGTTCCAGCAGCTTCTGAATGAACCCCCACAAAACCTATACTTCCCCAGAAAGAGTCTACAGTGAGAGAAGAGGAGGAGCCCACCCTAGAAGAAGTAAGAACAGTATGAAGGAAAATGAAGTCAGAGAAAGCGGCAGGTTCAGATGAGGTCACAGCATTTAGGATAAAGACACAGGGTGAGATACAGGAGAAATGGCTCCCAAGGGTACTCATAGTAGTGTAGAGTGAAAGGTGCATCCCAGATGACTGGAGAATAAGCATACTAGTGCCATACACATACTAGTGCCATTGTTAAAGAACAAAAGCGGACATTCACAACTGTGGGCAACTTAGAGGTATCAAACTCATATCATACTGCAAGACAGTTCTAGACAGGATGATAAATGAATACACAGCATAGTAGAAAGTACTATGAACAAAAATATAGAACACAGCACCACAGCAAACCAATAAAAAACAGATGGCAAAGAGCAGTGTAAAATCCAAATAGACTTTTATTCAAACACAGGCGAGCGCTTTCACAATAAAATCACTTCTTCAGACCGCACAAAAAAAATCAGCAGTATCTCATACATTTAAAATGCAATCAATTTAATATCTACCAATAAAAACATTCAAGTACAACAGCCATAACAATTTAAAGGCACAGCTTTCTTTTAAGACAGAAACCATAAAAGGCTATTGCCATAAAACACACATGGCAGTATACTTATTTAAGAAGTTTCTTTCTTTCAGAACTGGCTTAAGAGGTACTGATTCATTCAAACCTGCACCTCTACGTGCTGATAGTTTAAGAAGCCAAGAGACCATTATTATTGTGCCAATAAGGGCCATAGTTATAGTACCTTAGCTAAACATATACTAGAGAAAGGCACCAACCACTGGTTTAAGTTTATGGCAGTAGAAGTAATTTATGAAAGTTTTAGGTTGGGTGATATAACTAATGTCACAGAAGGGAAAGAATTAAGATGTATTCTTAAACTATTTTAAATATTTCAGATGGTGCCGGTTTTTTGTATGGTCTGAAGAAGCGATTTTATCGCGAAAAGTGCTCACCTGTGCTCAAAAGTCTATTTGGATTTTACATTGCTCTTTGCCATCTGCTTTTTATTGGTTTGCCGTGGTGCTGTGTTCTACATTTTTGTTCATACTATTTGATTAGTGGTTGAGCACAGCTTTACAGTCAGCAGGACTTGTTTTACCAAAGAAAGTAAGATGGGAAATGAGCAGTTCAGAACAGGATTCAGCACAACTGACACGATGGTTGCAGTCAGATCAGGATTCAACACAACTGACATGATGGTTGCAGTCAGACATATAACTGAGAGGAAGCTAGAGTCCAACTGGGCATTCTTAGACTTGCAGGAAGCATATGAAAAGGTCCCAAGAAAGCTGATTTGGGTAGTCCTGTGGTGGTGCAAAGTCTCAGAAACATTTGTAGAATTAGTGCAGGTTAAGTACATGGACCCAATGACTCGAGTACTAACAGTGTTTAGTCTTACAGAGGGGTTACCAGTGGGAGTGGGTGTGCATCAGGGTTCAGCTCGGACCCGCTGCTGTTCACACTGGTGAGGGACAAAATTAGCAAACAGGTCAAGGGAGACTGGTCAACAAAAGTTGTATGCAGACAATGTGGCATTACTGGCAGACTCTAAGAAAGAACTTCAGCAAAGAATAGGGGAATGGAATGCAAAACTGAAGGCACATGGGATGAAACTGAGTGCAGGTAAGGCAGTTGAAATGGCAGCAAATGAGGCAAATCAGAAGAAGCTGAAAATGGAGATGGAGGAGAAAACAGTGGAACAGGTTAACAGCTTCAAGCTTCTGGAAGGAGTGGCTGAAGGGAAGTCTGAATGCAGAGGGCAAAGCTAGAATCAGATGGGCTGCAGCCAACTGGCACAGAGTGTCGGGTAGTGTTAAGGAAGTTGGAGGTGATGGAGATGTAGTGCCCGAGATGGGTGGTAGGATGCACACTGTGGGACAGACAAAGAATGAGGACATAAGAGCACGAACCAAATTAGCTCCAATTACAGAAAAAGTCAAAACAGAACAGATTACGATGGTTCAGGCACATGCGCAGGAATGAAGAAGACAATCTGGTGAAAATGATTTTGGACAGACAAGAAAACAATAGGAAACGAGGGCATCCAGCAGAGGTGATGGATTGTGTGAGAGAAGACCTGTAACAGTTAAACAGGATTGTTGAAGAAGGTAGGAGTGTGGCACTGAATAGGGAGAGATAGCGATAAGTGACTCAGTACCCCAAACCCATGTAGAAAATGGGAGTTTATAATGACACACACACACACACACACACACACACACACACACACACACACACACACACACACACACACACACACACACACACACACACACAGTATATGAAATCCATATTCATAATTTTACAGAGTTATCAACATAGCAATATTTCATGATGATGTAAAGCCCAAGGGAACCTCTACTTCAATAGTTATTCGTTCATCTGCCCATTTTCCACATCCACCCCTACTGCAGCTTTGTATGAATATATGCTGCCTTGTCACTCACTAAACAGAAAACGGGAATTAACAGGAAGGTATGCAGGCCTAAATGCAGCACCTGGTCAAAATACCCAACTTTCAGCATCATCTACACAATTCCTAGCTATTAAGATGACTGAGAAAGTTTCAAGGTATGCTCTCTCAATTTTCCAACTGACATAGAAAAAATTTCAAATGAATCATCTCACTCACTTACCCTTTCCTATTCTTCAAAAAGAAGAAAAAACATGTTCTTTTGGGAGAAAAAAAAACAGAAAAGCAGGAATCCTTGTTATATTCTTGGTCCAAATGCAACTCTTTCATAGATAATAGCAAACACAAGGTGCCCAGTGACAAAATTAGCCCAAAACAAATTAAAGCCAGAATGGCATGAAGCAATTGCTGAAATGTGAAGGCTATCCTGTCTTCAATGGCCAGATTGAAGTTTCAAATGAGAAAAAGTGCCAAAAGGCTGAAAGGCTGGCTGTGTCAAAAATAATGCCACAGAAGATTAAGTTGATGGTGTTTGATTTTTGCAGCCCCTTTGGGGTCATGTACAAAAGGTACATACATATACGTTTACTACTGAAATTTCGAATCAGCTTCGGGTGACCATGGAAAATATCAACCCAAAATGCTGAATACGAAATTTTGACTAGGAAACTAAAGAGAAACTGAATACATCAGCAACCATGGTTTGATGTATTCGACACAGCAGGAGGTGACGTCACTCACCTCCTGCTATGCACATTAACATATAGTTGAACTCCACAGTCAAAGGTACGTTAATTCTACTATTTTTCAGGGGGGGCTATGCCACCCCTGCACCTCCCCCCACACACACACTCTGCACATTAAAATATACTAACTCAGAGATCGCACTACAGTGAGGAAATGGGTTAATTCCCTGTTCCTCACTGAAGCGCGACCTCCCTTCACATTGTCAGTACATTGATTGTCAATAGGTCAAGTGCACCATGCAACTCAATCATATGTGCTCGACCTATGTTGGTTCGATTAAGTGCTCCTTGGAAAATGCGATTTTGACCATCGGCAGTTCAACTGACCATATAATAATATGCAGTTACATAATACTAGAAAGAAATACAATAGTGTACATTCAAGATACAAAAAGCTTTACAATAGCTTACATAAGCTTGCACGAGTATTATACAGTGCTGATCATTCATTAGAAATGGACACAGACTTGTATAGATTAGAGAAAGATATAAATTTGCAAAGGATACTGTAATATTACCTGCGTTTTTAGAAATTAAAATAATGAAAAGTGGCAACTTAACTATGGAAATACTAGAAAGCGGAAGATGGCTTATAATGTAACAGTAAGATATGTTAGTAGTATAGCAGCTATGAAAAGTATTTTTACATTTAAGATAGAGATGTAAAGTAATTAGGAAAGTGAGAACAGCTGAGGTCTACTTGGGACTGTTATAAGGAGCATTAGATTTGGATAGAGGAGGACAGACAGTAGTGAAACTAAGAAAGGGGGACAATGAGATAGTGGTTGATCTTAATTAAAGAGAGGAGATGGAGTGTATTGATCTAATTTATGTAAACAAAGCTACTTCTTGTGGTTTAGTGAGTATCTTTCTGGCCCAATGGAAAGAAAAGATGAGAATTTGGAAAAAAAGGTAGCAGGTGTGGCTATGAAATTTACTATAGCTAGGAGCAGAGTCAGTTTGTGCTTAGATAGTCTTAGTAGCAACTTGAAGGTATGTGTCTTACCTATTTTACTTAGAATGGGATAGAGTTTCAATTTTTAGTGACTTGATGGAAGTATGGAGAAACCCTAGCGGAGCTGCTTGTTTTAGACATGGAGATGAGTGATTTGTTACTTGACTATAGTAGTCTAGAACTGGACTATGGGTTGGAGCATATTTTTCAGTGACTAGCATTCTTCAGCAAAATTGAGTTTCTGACTATGTGGAGTTGTGAGTTTGTAAGGTAGTGGAGAAGTTCTCACCAATGTAAATTTCCAAGGGCTATGCAGTGGTGGGTTTTTGGTCAGCTATCTGCTTCAAATTAAGCTATTTTATTGTAACATGCACAGAGTTTAGTTTTAAGGGTGGTACTGATAGGTGTACAGATGGGGAATGCAAGTCGGTAAGTGGTGGCTATACATTTTCTTGCAGACTCTGCAAGAAAACAGAATGCTTTGTATTGTTATCCAAGTTTATAGATGGCTCTTTCTGATGGCAGAGCAAGTGTTGGTCATATTTAACCCTGTTATCAAGTAAAACTTGGAGTAGCTTTGTTTGTAGTACACATTTACAATGTAGAATTTGTATTTTTGTTCTACGAGATTTTTGGGGTTAAAGAACATTATTTTTTTTCTTTTTGGGGTTAAGGAATTGATTTGCACTGCTGCAGATATTCTGCAGATGGGAAAGCCTGACTAGTGGCACCTTGTAGGGTATGTAGTGGTGATGCAATACTGCACAGTCTGCATAATGAACAAGGATTGCTGGTTAAGAAGCTGTATGGATTTCATTGATAAAAATGTTAAAAAGTAGAGATCCGCATATTGAACCTTAGGGAACTCATAATGTAACTGCAGGAAAGTAGAAAAGTCCTGCTTCCACTTACCTACTTGTAGCCGATTTGACAGATGCTACAGAACTGGGTGGGAACCGATTTACTTAGACAATTCATATAATAGTTTTATGATACAATTTCATGTCAAAGGCTTTTAATAGGTCAATAAAAATACTTGGACTAGGTCCCCATTCTTTCTGTGTTGAGTGACAGTGTTGGTAAAGATGAGGAGAGCGGTTGTGGTGCAGTTATTTGGCTAGAAACCATGCTGCGTAGGAGTGAGAAAGCTGTGGTCATTGAGGAATTTGATTAGTTGGAAGTGTAAACCTCTTTCCAAATTTTTGGATGGAGGTGACAGGATTGCTATAGGTTGGGTCATTAGTCAGGTCTGTTGA
This sequence comes from Protopterus annectens, assembly GCF_019279795.1. Taxonomy (NCBI): domain Eukaryota; kingdom Metazoa; phylum Chordata; order Ceratodontiformes; family Protopteridae; genus Protopterus; species Protopterus annectens. The sequence goes on along the minus strand of NC_056726.1, from coordinate 1,843,521,822 downwards.
GCTGCTGCCTTTATAAATAGGGATTATGAAAGATTTTTTCCAGATTGTTGGGACATTGCATTGTTGATTAGGATGGATACTGGAAATGCTACGGGCACAGCTGTAATTTTTAGGTATTCTGTGTTGGGACATTGTTTATTAGGATGGATACTGGGAACGCTATGGGTACAGCTGTAATTTTTAGGTATTCTGTTGGTAGGCAATCAACTGCCAGAGCTTGGATTTCTGGTATGGTGGATAGTAGGTTAGAGTTTTGTTTAGTGATGGCTAGGACTGACTTAGGTGGTTAACCTGAGATAGAATGCTGTCAGAGTCCTTACTGACTGCAGGAGATGGTGTGGAGGTTTTTAAATAAATGAGCAGAAAAGTGTAGCATTGTTTTGATGAGAGTTTTGGAGATTTGAGAAACTGCAGGGTTCTATAATCCTGTACAGCTCTGAATTTTGGTTTTGGACCATTCTTGCAGGCATAGTCTCTCTTAATTATTGTATCTCTGATTTTGCTCGTTAATCCATGGGGCTGGTTTGACCTAACTCACTTGGTCCTAAGGGAAGACTGTTCATTTAGTACTTTAGAAATATCAGGTTAAAGCAGTGAACTGCTTCATCTAGGGGTACAGCCTTTAGCAGGATCCAGTTGTATTGAGAGGGAGCAGAGTTAAAATTTTCTATACTGAATTATTTTTTGTTGCAAATTTGTTTTTATAGACTACTTGTCTAGGAATATTTTTCTTCTGTCTTTAAGTTGGGAAGTGGTCACTAATATTGTTCATCAGGCCACTGTTGGCAGTTATGTGAGAATGCAGTCAAGTGTAGTCTCTCTTTTTTGTAAAATTGGGTGGTGATGTTTAGCAGCTGTACAAATAAGTTTACGCCGTTTGAGGTTAGGTTATTTTCTTTCCAATGTTTCAAGTGTGGCTGCATTACTGCCTGGAGGAATGTAACGACCTACAACACAAATGTATTTGTTCTTGTTGATTTTTAGTGAGGTGGCTAGGACTTCAGCTTTTTGGAATGGTGGACATGGATGAGGATATAGATATAGATATATATATATATATAGATATATATATATATATATATATATATATATATATATATATATATATATATATATATATATATATATATATATATATATATATATATATATATATATATATATATATATATATATATATATATATATATATATATATATATAGTTATTTCTAGGGAGTTTCTGAATATAACTACTGTGCCACCCCCATGTTTGAGTCTGTCAAATCCGATTACATTATATCCTTGTGTAAAAGTATCGCATGAATGTCATCACAGAGTTTAACTCTGATGGTGGTATTATGCAATGGGTGGTCATATTTGGATTTGGTTTTGTTAAAAAAATTCTATATAAATAAAATGACTCCACCCAATAGTAAGCACACATTTGTATGTAAGCAGGTGGAGTAGTTGTGACTAGCTGCATATATATCATCATTTAATTGTTGCTGGGAGGTGAATGTAGTGTAGAGAACAGGACATAAGGTTTTTATTAGAGCGGGAGTAAGTGTGTGGAACAAAAATGTATTCTATGGTAAGTGTGAAGAGATTAGTATTGGTATGCACAAATGTTTATACTTGGTGATAGTGTGTGTTGGGTTAGATTTATTTTGCTGTAGTGTGTACTTGAGTGTTGGAGGGGTGATGAGAGTGGGGTTGGCACAAGACGGAAAGGAGTTTGAAGGAAGTTAACAGATTGATTGGCTGATGGCTATGGGTAGAAGAGGACTGGTTAGAGACAGATGGTGGGATGCGCTAGACAAGTATAAAAGTTGAGGGAATGGAGTGGAGCCAAAGTGAAGCATAGAACAGAGTGGGGCCCCACACCCAGGCTATTGAGACAGAGGAGCAGCAGTTTAGCAAGGTATGAAGAGAGGAAAACATTACATTTCTTCTGAAAGATACTTAATGTATGCAAAATGTAGAGTTTAGTACTTTCAGAGCCTTTACAGAGAAACAATGCTGCTTCCTGTTAAGAAGAAAAATCATATTTAAATTACTAACTGGGATTACTGCAACAGGTTAAGGGAGAGCAGTCATGTGCTACTTGACACTATACTAACTATACAGGAAGGCTTATACTGCTTTTTGTACTTCATGTGGCAGTACACTTAATGGGGGGAGGGGAATATTTTATTACACTATGTTGGTAACTACAGGATCTTGTACAATTTTCAATACAGACTGCTTGACAAGGATTTTTATTTTAGTGAAGTCAGGATTGTGGAACAAGACACCTTTTGGGGCTGGAGAAGTCTGCAGACTACAAAGTAAATGTATTAGACAGATTATATTGGTTATTTAAATGATTTGTTTCAATATTCAAGCTTGAATAAAGTCTTTTTGATTAGGGGTTTTTGCTCGTTTGCCCTTGGCTACTAGTATGGAAACACATTCACAAGTTCTTCAGGAATTGTGGAAGATGAGCAGGTGAGTAGAGGAGTATTTAGTGCAACAGAGATTGGATGAGAGCAAACCTAGCAGGAACTGTGCTGTAGTAACCCTGATACCTTATAATACCTTATATTTTCATCCTGGTATTAAATCCAACATTCACATGCTACGGGCTTTCTCTATGCAAGTCTATACTACAGTTGACTACATCCAATCAAAGTGTGATTACAAAGACTGTATCAGACAGCATAATTAGTAGCATACTGCAACATCAGCAACACATAATTTATCAAAATGGTTATAGAAATGGAAATTTATGGATGTCATCAATAACATACAAGCAATTAAGATGTTTTTGATCCTGCTGGTTCTTTATGACAAGCTCACATGTATCAATTGAGATATCAATTTTAAGGAGTTTTGAGAGAAAAAAATGTAACAGGAAAATAATATTGACAAAGCAACAGGTGATTTTTGGTTTCCAGACTTGGAGTCACAAGGTCACAGAGCTTAAATTAACATATTTAATTCAGGACTGAATATATGCTGTAATGGAAACACACGACAGGCATAGTGCCCAATGAGGAAACAACAAGATTGAGTATAGACATTAGGCAGACTTAAGAAAGGAGTATAAAACAGCATTATGTACAGCCTTTATATACATAAAACAGTTAAGCGAGTCTTTACTCTGATAGAAATTAGACCTTGGAAAAATACAGTAACACCAACAAGGCTACACTATAAAATTACAATAAGAATGGCAAAGATGAAAGTGCAGTGAGCCCTACGCTCCATGTGATTGTTCTGGTTGCCATCTCCTAGTTACTCTTGGTCTTTCACCACAGGGAGGCCCTCTGCTTGTTTTGTCTAGGCAAAAAAGGTCAAGGTTTAGAACAGTAATTCCTACTGTAACTTGGGATCAGAGACAGGCACAATTTTTTTCACAGTTTTAGTTGGCTGGCCTTTTTTACCCAGTTTCCCAAAAACTTGCTCAGCTGGAGCACCAAAACGAAATTGCTGGTCTAAATGGACCATCCAGTACTTCAGTCCTTACCTGATCTGACAGGGGCCAGGTCCAGAGCCCTGCATGTCTGTGGATGACAGAACCTGTGGCAGCTGCCTGCAAGAAAGATCTAATGTACCACAGCCACATTTCAGGGAGTGCCTGGAGACTTACAAAGCTTCTCTGGCTATCTCCTGGATTTCCTTAGATAAGATTCTATTCATAAGAGAGTATCTTAGCTAAAACTTTGTCTTGAGGAGATTCAAGATACTTTAGCATATGGAATAGACAATTCAAAGCTCTCATTCGCAGGGTGACAGAGGTATAAGCTTCCTTCCAAAATTGAATAACCATACTTCCCTGTCATTAGGCAGGGAATGCCTTGCTGGCCCCTCAAATATACCTTTAGTGGATTCAGTGGAGACTACAGAAGGGTCAGCTTTAAGGTTTTTGTAGAAATTCTTCCAAGACTCAAGCACTCTGTAAAAGTCGTTTAATTTCCTAGGAGCAGGGGGTTGAGAATAAGGGTATAAAGCACTGTCTTCATCCAATACAGAGTCTGAGTAAGTTTGTGAAACCAAGTGGCCACAGTAAAACAACTCCTCCTCCTCCTCATCGGAGCTACAGGAACCCTCCTCTTAATGAAAAGCTACTTCTCTTCTCCTTTCAGATGAGGAGGCCTCAATGGTTGGAGAATGAAAGGCTCTCTAGATTTCATGAAGTCCATAAACTCCTGGGCTACTTTAAGCAGGTCTTTGGTTTCAGTCTAAGAAGTGGATGGAAACAGTTGCAAAGAACAAATAAAATTGCTTTACTTTGGTTTGGGTGTCCGTTTTAAGTGGCGGGGTAACCAGAGGACACAGTCATCCCAACTGCGACTCTGGTTGGAGCTTTGCTAGTTGAGAAGACAGGAGTCTCCTTCAAGACTCACGGCACAGACATCGGAAGCGGAGGCCTGCAGTATGACCTCAGACCAGACAGATGTGTGCCATGGTAGTATTAGTAGATAGGCTGTAGCAGTGGACTGTGACTACACCAAGAAAGCCAAAGTGGAAGACTCCATATGAGAGGCTAGTACATCGGCCCTAGGTTTTGGAGTTTTCACACAGAATTTTGCACAGTCAGTACAGGTAGAGATGTGCCGAGGACCCTAGTAAAACAGATAAAATGAGTGAAAATCTTTATGCGGGAATACTTCCCACACAAAGCAGTTGCTGACTTTTTAAAACATTGAATTAGTAGTGGAATTTTCCCAAAGGGATACTTATCTGACTGTTAGAACGTTCTCTGAAAAAAGAGCTGACTGATGGACTGTGAATGTAATGAGCACATATGAAGTGCACTGGACTGCACGGAAAGAAAGAAATGAAGACGGCACTGGACGCCCTTCTTATACTGTGACATCATTTTTCAGACATCCAACAGCTAGGGATAAAGTAAAGACTATGAAAATTGGGTCAGTCATGGGATTCTACACCCAAGAATCAGTACTGCAACACTGATGATCCTCCAAAGCTAGCTACGAAAATAAAATTGCCACCAATTCCAAGGACAACCACAAAGCATTCTATAGCTATGTCAAGAATCTCAATGGCAACACCCAGATCTGCTCTGAGTTACAGCACAAAGGCATGAAAATTACAGAACCAACTGATCTTGCCAACATCTTGGCAGATAGGTTCAGTGCTAACTTTACCCCCCTCACCCCCTAAAGGGCCCATATCTATACAGGAAGAATGCAGAGTCCCTGTAATCACAACTACGCAGGTGAAAGCTGCACTCTCTAAAGCCAAAAACACAGCATCCATGGGACTGGACAACATCCCAGGCTGCGTTTTACACGAACTTCAGAATGAACTGGCTCCCCACTTAAGCACCATGTTAAAAATAGCCTCGCATCAGGCTTTGTGCCCACTGAATGGCACACAGCAACAGTTATCCCACTCCACAAAGGGGGAGCCACCACTGATCCTGGGAACTATAGACCTATTAGCCTGATGAGCCTGGTCTGCAAAGCCATGGAACGTATCATCATGGAACTCATAAACAAAGACATTGGTAACCTCTGGATCCCACCCAGTCTGGGTTTGTGAAAGGCAGATCATGCCTCCTGAACCTGATCAACTTCTTTGAGGCAGTCACCAAAGACGTAGATTAGGGTAAAGTGGTTCACACAGCCTATCTTGACCTCGCCAAGGCTTTCGACACCATTCCCCATCTAGGAACTAAAGCTAAACTCAATAAACTAGGCATAAATCCCTACATCACAAAATGGGTTGCCAACTGGCTCACTGACAGAACCCACACTGTAAAAGTTGCAGACTCCAAATCTGACCTCAAACCAGTGACAAGTGGACCGCTCCTGTTTGGTATCTACTTCTCTGAAGTACAGGCTAACACAGAAGGCCTCTGGCTAATGAAGTTCGCAGATGACTGCAAACTAGGAGCCATAGTCAAGTCCCCAAATGATGTGAACATCCTACAGAAGGGCCTCTCTGAGACAGATGCCTGGTGTCAGAGCAATGGCCTCAAGCTCAATGCCAAAAAGTGCAGTGTCACCCCCTTTGGTAAAAACTCTGTACCCATGAACTACCACATAGGCAACTATTTACTTAACACCGAATGCGTGATAAGAGACCTTGGGACCCAGGTGGACAGTAGTCTCTCCTTTGATAGTCACATCGCCACAGTAGTCAGGAAGTCCTTCTACGTGGCACACATCATAAAAGGGTTCTCATCCAGGAAAAAAAGCGGTCATCGTTACCTTCTACTCATCACTCATTAGACCCATTATAAAGTACAACACCCCTTTTGGAATGTACCTCACAAGACATCTTCAGCAGCTGGAAAGGCCACAGAAGTACCTCACAAAGAGGATTGCTGGACTCAAACAAATGCCCTACACAGACCGCCTCAAAAAACTCCAGCTTTACTCCGTAGCATATTGCCTACTCAGAGGTGATCTCTGTCTAACATATAAAGCTATGTCAAACCCAGAGCTGTTGGACATGCTACACCTAAAGAAATCCCAATCCCTCAAGAGCTACATGCTCTAGGGACCTAAACCTTGTCACCACAATAAACAGGACATGCTGGAGGGATAGATTCCTATCCCAGAGACTTCCCATACTCTGGACCAGGCTACCCATCTATGTTAAGCAAAGTTCTTCATTAGCACTCTTCAAGGAAAAATCTTGATGAGTGGATGGGAAATGGGAAATACACCCCGGGGATCACTTGCGTGTGTCTGCTCGTCAGTGGCACAGGAAAATAACTTGCTTGGGTGGCGTAAGCCAGGGAACATTGTTGGCTAGGCTTGCGTAGGCCCTTGGGCCGATATAGCCTAGTACCTACCTATGAACCTATGATTGCAAAAAACATCCAAAATTTTAGGAGCAGAAAGGATATCAGCTAATAGAATGGGGTGAAGTATTGAACTGAGATGAACTTGCATACACAAGTATAATGTTGTGGTAGAAGGACTATATTAGAGGCTGGACAGTAAATTTGTTAAAACCACAAACAGTAGAACAGAATTGGTAGAACAAAAACTTGGCAGAACAGAGAAAGATTGGGAAGAAAAGCATATATGGAAATATTAGAATTGAGAATATGGTACTGTATAAAATTAAAAACAGCAAGTTTTAACAATTACAAATATTACACATGAGCAGTTGGAGTAGTATACTTTATCTCTAGATAAGTAACTAAACTGAGAAGATAACACTGTTTTTTGCATAGAAGTGTTTGCATAAATATTTCTATACCCCTATGAGGATGAAAAAGGTTCACAGATGGGTTCATGGGAGCATATATTCTTGTAAGTACGGAGTTGCTTCAGCACAAAAATGAACTGAACATTATGTAAGAAAAATATATGTTTACTATAGAGTTGGTGTAAAATTAATGCTATCTTTAGCACTAATAGTGGCTTAAAAGCCAAACACAAATATTAATAAGAAATGAACTATTATATGAAACAGATCTACAGAGATCAGAAACAGAACACAACACACGCATGCCTGTATGGAATTCTGCAATGGAAAAGGACACTGGCATGGAACAAAGCACTTTAAGTAGACTATAATATAAGTTATGAGGTCCACTGATCCAACTTCAAAATCTGTAATAAAGTGAACATATATATATATTTACATACATACATACATATACATCTTGTTTCCAGTAATGTAAGCTTGGACAAGAATTTGGTGGCCAAACATAAGAGCACATTCATCCCCCCAGTCACCCACTTATATCGTCCTTTAAGAAATTATGTGAACAACAATTTAGAAAAACAAACAGTCAGAGACCAAATATAAGACTAACAATCTCAAAAGAGATTGAGCCACTATTTTGAATGAATTGGCAGGAAACAAAATGTATTGTGTAATGAAACCACGTCCACCAGTGTTTATAGGACATTATAGCACTGGCGTTTTACCTATTTTAAGGAAAGTGTTTTTCTGCTGATATCAGCTGCTTGTATGCTGTATTACACATGAATAGTACACTATGCTTTAACGAGTGACGGGAATGGTGCCTCCAATGTACTTTCACTTAATGCATTATCGCCATGTCTTTTTCCTTTTGTACCATGCTATACCACTGCTGCTATTACTAGGCTGTTGAATAGGCATTTACTGATGGACTACAGGCTGTAATATGTCTGTGTAAAAGCCAGGTCACTTGTATTGGCTTAAGACCAAATGTATTTCAAATACTGACTCACTTGGACGTCTTATTACACTGTGAGTTTATCCAGGCTGATAGATAATAGACTGTTAGTGCTAATTTGTATTATTGTAGCTTACCACTTTATTAACCACAGAATAGATGAAACATAACAGATTGTTAGTGTTGTTTGTACTATTCTAGCATAACACTTTATTAACTATTGCTTTATTCTTTGCCTAGCTGAAATGAAGCTTACATGCCTGACATCACTGTTATAATTACTACTGTTATATAGCATTAGGTCTTTTCTTAACAGTATTTGTATCAGTTTTTTGTTTCTTTTTCTCATCTAACAATGCTGTAAGTACTACTATTTTAATTACTGATCTCCACATCTATTCCTCAGACTCTCTTACCCATCGTCTTTTACATCCTTCTCCTTCAAATGTTATATTCTTACTATTTTCACTACTCTCCTACTTACCCCTCTTCTGACCTTTTTCACTCAGGAACCCACTAACTGTTCTTATCATGCCTTTACTGCATGTAAATTTCTTCCTTTCCTATTACCCCTTACTTCACCCCCTATCACTACTGTCTGCTTTCGTTTATACAGCTATCACCAGCTCACCATCTTACTCTTTTCCACATTTATTGTACAGGTCCCTGGTACCATAATTACGGTTTAAATAACCTACTACACATAAAGAGATACCCACTCACCTTGACTACTGAAGTCCGCTGAACCCTCTCCAGCAACTATGCTATTAAAACAGAACAAAGTATGTGTTAAGTATATAAACTTTAACCAGTCCTACTAGCCTATTAGTGTGAATCTATATTGTACGGTACCTGGTCAGCTACAACACATCTCTGCACACCCCACCTCTTACCCCCTCCTCACTCACTACCTGCCCAGACTCGTTCTTTGTTACCTACTTGGCTATCACTCGATTAACCCTGACCACTGTCAGCTCTTATCTCCCCTCTAAAGCTACTACTAGTCTAACCCTTACTCCTGACAACTGTCTGTTCTCTCACCTTACTCTGTCTTCTGCCACATAGAGGTGTAAGGTAGGGAGAGGCTATCTGTACACTCCCCTCATTCTGTGCTTTCTAGCCAAACTAACTCTCACCTACCTTACCCTATAACCCCCTTCTCCACCCTAATTCCCCCGCTCAGCTCCCCATCCTAACTAATAGCTCTGTGACTATACTCCCCCCTCTCTAGTCTTGTATTTAGCTTTGTTCTTGCTAAAGATCCCTTCAGAGCTCTATGCATAAAATATGAAATCAAAACAACTAATTCTAGACACTAAATAGCTCTGCCCTGCTGAAAAGCCATTCTCTGATTATTGTTTTCCTCCTTCTCTCACGGTGCCACTTCCACTGCGGTGCTAGCCCGCTCCGTTCACCCTCACTAATGCTCGGGCTCTCTTTGCTCCCCTACCCCCTTTCCCACCCACCCCTAGGGCTCTCAAACTTATAGTTCTACACCACACCCGCCATCAATTCTCAGCTCCCCAATTATCCTATTACACCCCTCCAATCAGCTACAACATAAATTTCAACCACCAAATCTCCTAGCAACCCAACACAACATTAATTACTACCACCACACCCACAATATCTACACCCTAATATACTCACCTAGATTACTTTCCAAATCAACTTTATCCTCACAGGAACTAAAACATACATAGCATAAAAAACTCCCTTCTCCAAAAACTTTTATTTTATCAAGCAACTATCTCCATCCTACTTCTACTATCTATACTCTCTTCCTATCACACCCATCTAAATATGACTTTTGCACCACCATGGCAAACCAGACCCATAATTAACCACACACAACTACAAAACTCTCCTATTACAACCCCCAACTCTACATCCTTTCTAACCCTGTCTCTCTATTATAACAAATTAGCAGTAAAAAATAGAAGTTATGTTTGTTCTTATCATTCATATTAATTGTGCTATCTTCTTCTCTTCTCTTCTTTGGGTTCGGTTTCCCTCCTCGTCCACTTAAAGCTCCACTCTAAAAAGTTAGAGTTGGTTCCACGACTCTCCTCTCACTATATCCCACAATGCTGAGGTGTGAGTTACACTCAGATCTCGTTTGTAAGCTATAATAGCAGCAGAAGCAGCAGAATAACTTCTAAGTCCACCTCTATAAGCAAGGGTGAAGGGAAGACCTCTATGATCTGAGATCTGGAAATATGCAGAACAGAGCATATACTAAAAAATAAAGTGAAAGGTAGAAAGAAGTCACAATCAAGAGGTGGTAGGTCTGTCCAAGGAGGAGGGGAAGGAGAATTGAAAGGCAGCTGGGACCTTAAGGCGTGAAGACAACTAACATGGAGCGTTATGGCAAGGCTACTCTTTCTATAACTTCTTAATATCTGCTTCATTCTTGCCCTGTCACCTTGGCGTCCCAGCACCTTGTCCCAGGTGGCCTAGCGGAACAGACTCTTGAACACAGTCTAACCAAGATTAGCTCTTCCAAATCTAAATCCAACTTGTAGTGAGAAATATGAAAAGTAGCCAGAAGTAGCCTAATATGTGCTGCTGCAAGAATGGTGTCAAGAGGCAGTCTGTCTTAGAAGAGCTATAAAGAGTGGAAAGCTCTGGTGGAGATAGGCTTTAGGTTTGTTAGAGCAGCTTTAGTGTCTAATTTCTTAAACAGAAATCAGAATGTTATACATCTGAATAGTTTGAAACAAACTGACCTTCTTTTTTCTGCCAAACAGCTGGTCAGATTTTCTGAATGGTCAATTTCCTGAATTGTTAATTTTCAACCAAGCGAAACCTTAACTAGCGATGAAATGAATGCCAATGCAATTTTATTTCAGATCTGTTGGAATATTGAAAAAATGCATTGAGGTCAATGCTTTGATTTGAGTTGGGCGCGAGGGCTTTCTTAGTTGGTTGGTGGAAATGGTTAAACCAAGAACAGATTCCTTATGGAACAACAGATAAGGGGTGAGCAGCTACAACAGATAGCTGTCTGAATGGCTTCTAGCTGAAGAGTCTGCTACCAGAAAATTGTCTTCCAGAATAGCAATTTTTCAAAGAACGGGCCTGCAGGTTGAGAAAACTAAATTTGATTCCCAGGAAGAGGATAAATTTTAGGTCCCAAGGAGGAGAATTTAAGGATCAAGGAGGAGGTAGAAAAATTCCTGGAGGGAAAGGCTGCAAAAATGTGGGACATTATATTATAGACTCTAAGAAGACTCATGAAAGTTAGAAATGGCTGCCAGTTGAACTTTAAGTGAAGGAACAGAGGAGTTAAGAGAGTAAAACCAAAATCAAGGATCATTTGGATGGAGCCAGTGAAAAGAAGCGTTTTAAGGGATAGGTGAAATAATCTCTGCACTTGCTGTTTTGGGAGAGTAGCAAAGGTCACTTGTGAAGCTGACCCCCACTGAAAAATCTCTCCTAACAAGTCTTTTCAGAGACACTAACTCGGAGGTGAGGAGGATATTGCTCAGCTTGTCCCTTGATGATTGGACTTCCTGGGGATGTGCATTGCTATCAGAAGAAACTGCTGAAGAAATCGCCCATTGCCACAGTCTGGTGCTTCGACACAGGGGATAGGACCTGGTTCCCGCCTTGGTTGTTGGTATTACACACTACAGATCCCAGGTCCCGATCTGGATTCTCTCTAGTTTTAAGAAGGGAAGGAAGGAGTCTTGAAGGGCTTGCAGCGCTGCTTCTCTCTCTCATCTCTAGGACACATTTATTATTCTGTGGCATTCTTCTGGTTGCCATGTGCCTGATATTGATAGGGCTTATCAAAGAGAATCCAATGGGAATTAGTGAAGATAGCGTTTTAAAGGGGTCGAAGTTGCATAGCGCACGCAGCATGCCATGCCCACGTACACCTGTCCCTCCTGTCCCTGCTAGCTCCATCAGCTGCATAAGAGGGCGCATGAAGGATGGTTTGCTGGAGGTCATTATGGGCCAGCAGCTTTCAGCTCTTCTTGACCCTTGGCGCAGCCGTGTCCTTAGTAACATCCTTCTCGCAACTGATCAAGTCCCTTTGAAAGGCAGGTAAAGACGAGTTCAAGTTTCATGAGCGCATTGCAAATATCATTGCAAATGTCGCTGACTTCCATTTCTGTCCACCTGGATTCCTTGTAGATTCCTTGGATGGACAGGGACTGGAGGATCAGCTAAGATCCTTCTTGGTTTTGGCATGAACAGCCAGACCATCCAGCATCCACAGAAAACCCATTGTCAGAAACTGCTCTGGTGCTGTAATGAATTGGTTTTTGGGGGTGGTCCACTGAAGGCCTGGATCAGCCCGTTTCCAGCCCACACCTGCATGAGGGGTCAAGGGGGAGACACAGGGAGGGAGGGGGGAGCCGCCGCGCCTCAACGAGACAAATTCATCCTCCGAAGAGAAGGGTTGAGGGCTTTCCCCTCTGCTGGGGCTTTCTAATTTCTCTACCAAAATGAGGCATGACTGAGGGGCAGAGGGGACCCAAGAATCCTCTAAATCTGTGTCAGTCGGGCCGACTCAGGTGAGGTCTATGTGTTTTCTCTTTCCACTGCTCTTCTGGGGCTCTCTCTGCCCAAATGGAGAGAGGCCTCGGGGATGAAGAGGATTGAAGACAGGGGAGATTGCTGGGGGCTCTGCGGTCCTGGATAGAGGAGAGAGAGCGAGTCGACTTGACCTGAGGCAGGCGGATGGGATGGACTGTGGGGTGGGGTGGGTTTCTGCACTCCTCATCCGCCCTGTCTCGAAACGCACCTGTCAGGCAAGGCCAGACCACCCCTGCGAAAAAACTAAAACCTCCCTCCGCACCCGACAGTGATGGCTCTTAGACATTTTAGAAAAGTGTCATCACACACACCCAGTCAAACACACTGATTACACCCTATCCTCCTTAAAACAAAAAAAAAAAAAAAAACCAAAGTTTTAAATTATGAAAAATTGACACACACACACCACTAGAGAAAAATGGGATGTAGAGAGAAAAGTGGGAAGTTCACTAAACTAAGAGAAACAAGTGTTAAAAAAAATTAAAGAGGTTTAAGTATAGTATACTTAATCCAAAGTTACCTAACCCTCACACCTCACTCAAGGTATCAAAAATTCTTAATAAACTCGCCAAACTATACTTAAACCTACTCCAAAAACTCTCCTGCTGTAGAGACATTCACCCAAACCAAGGCCCCACCTCAACAGAAAAAGCTAAAATAAAGCTACCAAATCCCCATTTCTACAAACCCAAATAGTCTCTCCTCCTTTTAAATATAAATGTAAGAAGCATACTAAAAAAATTCATGACCTGCATGCCTTATTATCCCTATACAAACCTGACAGTGGTACTAACAGAAACATGGCTTAAACCCGATCACCACAATAATGAGATCATAGCCCCAGGTTATGATATCTTGCGTAAAGACAGAACAGGGAAAAAGGGTGGAGGTGTCACAATTCTATTCCATAGTCACCTCTCACTAGAACTACTTCACTATAACAATGAAGAAATCAACAAGGTAGAACTTATCCTAGCCAAATTTAAACTAAACACAAACAAACAAATCATCGCAGGTGCCTATCTACCCCCAGGTAACAATATTCCCATTATGGAAAACATGTTAAATTGGTTCTCACTCTCTCTCCCTTACGAAACAATACTGCTAGGTGACCTTAACATAGACTGGGTCAACTGCTCCACTGACCATCCCTCAGATCAAATCAACCTTTACGGGTTCTCACAAATAATCACTACCCCCACTAGGACTGACAAAACAACCAAACGTCAATCCATTTTGGATTGGATTCTGGTATCTCACCCCACTTTTGTACATCAATCTGGCTGTTTTCCTGACCGTCTAAGTGACCATCAACCCACCTATCTAATTAAGAGCAAGACCCCAACACCTGCCCAACATACCTCTACTCAAAATAATACGTAATAAAAGACACTTCAGAGCCAATGACTTTAACAAAGCACTAAGTTGCTGCAACTGGCTCCCTCTTAAACAACTACCTCTCAACAAAGCTGTAGAGTACTTTAACTCTACCTTCCTACATATCCTAGACCATAATGCCCCCTCTAGATCCATTAGGACAAAAACCCACCACCCTCCATGGCTCACCAAACAGACAAAAAAGACAATGAAAGAGGACAAACTCTGGATAGTATCCCACAAAGATAAAAACACTGCTCTAAGGTCAAAGTACATAGAACTACGTAATAAAGCTAAGAGACTAACTAAACTAGACAAGTCCAACTACTACAAAAACCTATAGGATAGATATAGCCACAACCCCCAAAAATTCTGGACCTCCATTAATAGACTACTTCACCATGGGAAAGCATCCACTCCCACCCCTGTACTGCCAAACAACCAGGATGATATTCCTACACAATTTAATAAATTCTTTACAGAAAAACAGTTCAAAATCTGGCTAATACCCAGAAAAATAATGGTTCTCCTATTCAATCTTCCACCTCAACTAACAGTCATACAAAAAATAACATCTCTACCTTTTCCCTACAGCCAGTGTCCACTAAAATGATTGCAAACCTCCTTAGGAAGCTAAAACCAACTACATTAGCTGCTGATAAACTCCCTGCAGGATTTCCTTCAGATAGCAGCAGAAGCTATATCCTACCCAGTGTCAATTCTCATAAATAGATCAATTTCAGAACACAAAGTTCCTACCCTCTGGAAAACTTCCCATATTGTCCCTCTGCACAAAGGAGGCAACTCCTTAGAGCTGACAAACTATCGTCCTATAGCCATACTATCACCCTTATCAAAAATTCTAGAAAGAGTTGTCCACTTGCAACTAATGCAATATCTACAAGAAAATAAACTACTATCCAACTCCCAACATGGCTTCAGACCCTCCTACAGCACAACCACTGCCCTTCTATCCTATACCAATACAGTCAACCACTTTAGAAACCAAGGTCTTTTCGTATCTTCCATCTTCCTCGACTTATCAAAAGTCTTTGACATGGTTAATCACAATCTGCTCCTCAATACTCTATCCAGTCTCAATATTTGCTCCTCCACCATACTCTGGCTCAATAGCTATCTATCAGAACGCCAACAAGCTGTTCTCTGGCAGGAAAAGCTGTCCCCCCTCTTACCAGTTTCCATAAGAGTCCCCCAGGGATCCATCCTTGGCCCACTGTTGTTCTCCCTCTTCACTAATGACATCCCCTCTTCACTGCCCACTGCTGCAGTAATTCAATATGCTGATGACACCACCATAATATGTGCTGCCCCCAGCATAAAGGAACTACACACCCTCACCCAATTCAACTTTACTCTAGCAGAATCTTGGTTTACTAAAATACAACTTCTTCTCAATCCAAAGAAAACCAAACTAATCCTATTCACCCCTGGAAGATCATCCAATTCAAACTATAGCCTCACAATAAACTCAAAAAATAATATTCAAATCACACCAACCAACCACACCAAACTACTAGGAGTAGAGATTGATAATCACCTAAAATTTGATATCCATATAGCACAAACCATCAAAAAGGTAAACCAAAAACTGGGGCTCCTCTATAGAAATAAAAAGTTCATGATTAATCAGACCAAAGCCACTACTGTAAGAAGCCACCTCCTATCCATCCTTCTTTACTCTTCCCCTATCTTAACTAACCTTCACCAGACTGAACTTCACAAAATGGAATGATGCTACAACAAAATTGCCAAATTTGCGACAAACTCCTCAAACAGATCCCATCACTGTCTTTCCCTAATGCAACTCAAGTGGCTGGAACTTCCTCAGCTACTAAGACTTAATCAAGACACAGTTACACATAAACTCTACTACTACACCGAAAAAACACCTGCCCTCCAACAGCTAATCCAGCCCTACACCACCACTACAGTCCTGAGATCTATTAACCAAAATCTCATTCAAGTAATAAGACATAAAAATGAAGCCGGTAAATCTCTCTGCCTGCACAACAGCACAAACCTGGAACTCACTCCCAAACAATATAACTAGCACTACTTCTAGCATCCATTTCAAACACCTCTTGAAATCCTATTATTCTAATAATTGGCTCTGCTCTTGCTACACAGCAGGGTAGCAATAACTTATGCTCAGTTGCAAGAATTCTGCTACACTATAACATTTCCCTTGCTTAGCTCTACTGATATCCTTGCATATTCATCCAAACATATCACCAATCTAACAGCAGAAAACAAACCAACACTGGTACTGTTCTGTGCTATATTCCTTACCTGATAAATGCTCTAATCTGTATCTATGAATAATATAATACCCAACAGAGCTCCTCTTACTCTCATCCTACCTATACGTATATTTTAGTTATGCCACTATGGGCATTTATTTACTTCTCAGTTATACTAAAGCATAAAAGTATTGTGACTGTAAATTTATTAACGTTTTTGTGAATGTGAAGTGAAAAAAAAATTTGTAGGGGAGGGGGTTAATCTCTCCTCGCCTATACTAATTGTACATTCTAGTATAGTTATCACATGCCATGTAATGTTCCTCTGTCCTACTTTAAAATTTCATTGATTGCTTTGTATTGTATTAATCTATTATTGTAACATGGAGCTTTTCTCCCCAGGCCTCCGCTGAAAATGGACCTGTGTCCAGTCGGACCCTCCCGGTTAACAAAAATAAAATTTTAAATAAATAAATAAATAAATAAATAAAATAAAAACCAGACGGGGGGTAGTCATTATGTCTCACACAGATTACAGTTCCAAAATATTTGAAATATTGAATGACACCACAACTTATACCAGGACTTCAAGAAATGCTGTTAACAGAGCTTATGCCAGGACTGATGTTTTTTTTATTTGATGTTCTATTTCAAAATGAAGTAGTAATTTTAACAGTTGAGAAACCAAGAACACTAGTAATCTTTGGAATACCAAAAAGATTCATAAAAATGTGTACAACCCCCCTTTTAGGCCGATAGTAGAAGCCTGAGGCTCTAAAACTGAACCAATAGCAGCATATATAGAAAAACGGGCAAGTTTAGTGGTAAGTGAGGTACAGAATATACTCAAAGACTCATGGCACTGTTTGGAATTATCAAGACAAATAAATACAGAGAACTTGGATTTTTGTTTCCTAACTGTGGATGTGGTCAACTTGTTCTCAGTAATCCCCCCACAATGAAGGGTTAGATTTCTTCAGAGAAAGTTTGATGGGCAGCAAACTCAACAGATCAGTCCAATGTCAATTTATTAGTTGGACTCATGGAAGTGGTCTTGACTAACAACTTTATGATTTTTGAAGGTGAATTCTTTCATCAGGCAGCAGGAGTGGCTTACGGGGACCAAATGTGTCCCTAGCATTTTGAATCTAGTTCTCCTAGAATGGGAGAGAAAATATGTTTTTTTCCTCTGCCTTTATGGCCAATGTATTGTTGTATGTGAGGTTTCTGGATGACATACTAATTTTATGGCGAGGAGAGGAATATGTGATGAACGACTTCGTAAAATACATCAACGGCACAACCACTTTCCTTGAGTTCACATATAAATGGCATTGTGATAAGACAGAATTTTTAGATATTGAGTTGACTAAGGACATTGCTGGGGGCACCTTAGCCAGTAGCATCCACAGAAAGGAAACATATTTCCAGTAAGTTTCTGCACTACAACAGTTGCCACCCCTTCCATCAGTGGAAGGGTATAATAAAAGGCCAAATGGTCAGGTTATCTAGGCTCATTAGTAGTGAGGAAACATTAAAAAAAAAGAGATCTATACATTAATTTGAATGTTCCTAAATAGAGGCTACCCCTTAAGTCTTCTGCTGAAAGTGAAGAGAGAAGTTATGCTTAAAAGAAATACTACATTTAAGCCAATTTAGAAAGCAGGTCTAAATATTAATAGAACCACACGGCCAAGCTAGACACCAGTGTTCTGGTATTACAATACAATACAGAAAACATCAAACTTGGTATCAAGTGTTAATAATATATGGGAAACACATTTTGACAAAGAAATGAAGGAAAAATTGGGGCATAATCCTAAGATTGTGTACAGTAGAGGGCATAATATAAAGAATATTCTTGAGTGTAAACAGAAAACAATGCAAGCACAGAAAACAATGCAAGCACATGTCATTGATGTACAAATGTGGTGCCTGCAAGACCTGTAAAAATATAAATGATGGTAAGAATGTCTTTATAGGAAGTTTTGAACATACTATAGGATGTCCGGACAGGTGCAACTGCAACACCACTATGTTGGTTTATTTAGCTACATGCTTATCATGCCCTGGTTTCTACGTAGGCAAGATCAAAAGAAGGCTACTGGATAGCATTACTGAGCACCTTAGACAGACATTAAAAATAAAAAAAAACGAACAATGCTTTATATGTTCACACTCTAGAATGTCCCAACTACAAGAGATTTTTATTCTTTGTCACTGATGAGTACAGAGTGACTCTAGGGGTGGGGATGATTAATTAGAAGCCAAAGAAACTAAATGGCAACTGAGTCTAAATGCCTGTTGCAAGCCAGGTTTAAAATGATTATTGTTCAATAGCTCCCTTTTTGAAGCAAAGGGCAGCAGAGGTTTAATTTTTAAGTGTACTGTGAAAACACTTAGTTGATCTGCTTGTTACAGTCAGACATTTTTTTTAAGTACGTTTTATATTATTATGTTCATTATTAGTACCATTGCTAACATTTTTATCTTGAATGTACTTATCGTGTACACTGCATATTCAGGGGAAGTATGCCTAAGTTTAGTCAGGGTAATTTCACTGATGCAAGCAAAATCATGAATAGTTGCTTAAGTAATTAGAGTATATAAAGGAAGTTGCATCATAAATCGAGTGACTCTGATGAAGCCAATTCATGTTTCTTGGCGAAACCGCTTAGTTGGTTTTACTTTGACAGTGTTTAATATAGCAATAACCCACACCTGGCATTATTTAAGAAAAGAAACTATTACTTTTCTTAAATAATGGCATAGTATAATGCCTGTTTACTGCCCTTCGCAGATGTCTTGGCATCGCGGCAGTTCTGATATTACTGCGGCGCCGCCGCGGTACAGCATCGACTGTCACAAAAAAAGGAGAAAGCAAGATCTCCGTTGCTTTTTTTGTCTCGCTATGTTAAATGAGTTTAACATAGCGAGACACATCTCCGTTGCTTATTTTAAAATGTCTATGTTAAACTCAGAGATCTCCGTTGCGCTATGTTAAACCCATTTAACATAGCGAGACAGTGTTAAAAGAGTTATATTAATGGAAAAAAGTCCGGGCGGACCTTTTCCATTAGTATAACTCGATATTAACGGCACGCTGGCCAATCAGCGTGCACGTAAGAGATCATGGTATCTGGATGTGGGTAATGCTGGATTTACCCACGGTTGGTGTGGTTTGGTCATGAGGGCGAAGCCCGAGTGGCCAAACAAAGCCAACCGTGGGTAAATCCAGCATTACCCACACCCAGAAGTGGGTTATTGCTATTATACAATGACATTATTTAAGAAAAAAAATAATTACTTCTCTTAAATAATGGCATTGTATAAGGCCTTCTTGCTGCCCTTCCACAGCTGTCTGGTATTCTGTGGCAGTTCTGATGTACTGCGCATGCGTATGCCTATGCAGTACATCAGAGCTGTGGGCAAAAGCAATGGAGAAAGCAAGATCTCCGTTGCTTTTTACAAACTGTCTCACTATGTTAAAGGAGTTTAACATAGTGAGACAGCTTTAAAAAAAAGCAAAGGAGAATCTCCGTTGCTTTTTTTTAAAAGCTGTCTCGCTATGTTAAACCCATTTAACATAGCGCAACAGTTTTGAAAAAAGCAACGGAGAAAGCAAGATATCCGTTGCTTTTTACAAACTGTCTCGCTATCTTAAAGGAGTTTAACATAGCGAGACAGTGTGAAGCAACGGAGATCTTGCGTTCTCGTTGCTGTTAAAAAAAAAAAAAAAAATATAGTAATGGAAAAGGTCCGGGCGACCGGACCTTTTTCCATTACTATAACTCTGATTTACAACGTGCACGCTGACCAATCAGCATGCACATTTTTTTAATATATTGGGAGTCGTTGTATAATGTTAAATAAACTAGTGTTTCACACAAATACTACCTTGGTGGCTCACTTTTTTTATTTTTATTACTGTTTACTATGAAAATGTTGTTTCACCAAAATCACTTTGAGCATTTCTTTTTTGCAGGGGGGGGGGGCCTGCACAGCCCCGAACCTACTCAAAGGTTGCACAACAGTGGAGAAAAGGGAATTCTCCAAATTTTAAATTAAATTTGATATTAAGAACCAACAGAATAGACTGCCAATAGGGATAACTGCAAGTAGGGATACAGGCAATAGGCAAGAGGGGGTAGGAATATATATTGGAGAAAACTGGCAAAGGAACCAAGGTATTGGGAGCAAATAGCAGCACAGGGAAAGGTAACAGAATGGGAAGACGCCAAAAACACATTTGGTCTGCAGGTTTTGATATCAATCCTTGAAGGCAGAGTATAGGCAAAGAGAAAAAAAATATGGGGTTCATAAATGTAAGACCAGCACTGGTAGTATTTTTTGTACAATCTAGAGCAAAAGTTGCACTTAAGGAAGGAATAATTAGCAGAGCATATAAAACATTGCATGATAACAATAAGAATCAGAGGAGGTTAGTAAGGATTGGGAAGAGTGACTGGATGAGCAATTCACAAAGAAACAATGGAGGCCCAACTATGCAACACAATCTAGAAGATTTAGGATCTTTGTCTGGAAGTGTTTGCAGAGATATTTTTATACCCAAAGCAGACTGCAAAGAATTTTTCCTCAGGTAGACAGTAAATGTTGGAGGCGTGACAGGGAAGAAAGACGTAACTGGGAACATATTTTCTGGGAACGTAATGAGTTGACAGACTTTAAAGATTCCGTACAGACTGCTCTGTCAGAGATGCAGGGTGAGCATATTGGAGCAAGTAGGACAGCGATGATTAACCTAGGACATGCATGTCAAAGGTGACACGCCACAAAGTTTTTGGGTGACACACCAGTGTTCACCAACATCCGACTTACCAAAGAAACTGAATGAACAAAAATACAAGAAATATGTGACCCTGCACTTATCTATTAAAACTCAGCAACAAAAAAGTCATTAATTGATGTTAATCAAATCAAATGCAACGTGTTCCATATTTTTTCAAGTTCAATTCAAAATTATTATTAAAAGTAGGGTGATTTTTTGGTGCACTGCTTTAAGCCCAATTATCAGTGCGTATATCATTTTCTCTATTATAAGTCACTGACTTTTCTTTTACTTTTATTATATGCAGTAGCACACATGACTGGACTGTATTTTTTAGAAATAAATGAATATGTAATGTATTGTTTCTCTTTTGTTCGTGAGGTTGGGGGTGACACGCTAGCAGAGTCAAGATAGGCATCTTTCGAATTTTTAACAAGCAGAGGCCAAAAGGTTCGCCATCAATGAACAAGGGCATTTTTTTTTGAGTTATGATACATAATTGGAATTGTCTAGACATAATAAGGTCTTGCTGAATCTAATTATGATGGCTGCCAAAAAAGCAATTACTAGAAAATGGAAATCAAAGTGTAAACCAATTTTACTAGAAGTAGCGAAAATAATAACAGAGGTAAAACAACTGGAACTGGGATCTTTAGAAAAGGGTAAGGGCAAATTGCATAGGAAAAATGGGAAATGCGGGATCAATACATGCAGATAAGAAATTAGGTTTAAAAGAAGGCAGGATATGAATGACCTGTGTAATGTCAAACTGACAATGACTAGACATATTAAATGTGATGTATAATGTATCCAGCTACAGTTGTGTCAGCACAGTTTATAATGTATAATTATTGCACTATGATTTATGTTTGGTTTTTTTTTTTTTAAAGAAAAAAGCTTAAATAGGATAAATGTTGTGATGTTAAGACTAGATAGAAGAGATGTTGAGACATATGGATTTACATGCTTAATAATAACAAGTTATTGAAACTTAAATGTAAAGCACTGATCAACTGGCAGGATGCTAATTTAACATATACAATGGTTATAGCAGCAATCTGCTGAAATAAAGAGTGCCAAGCAGGAGGATTGCACAGTATCTAAAAACAAAAATGTGGTAACTCAATAAAGTATTATTCTGTTTAAAAAAATGGGGCATAAAAGTCAACTGCTGAGGACAGTGAGTTACAGTCACTCACCACTTTATTACAAAATCTGCACCATTCTCTAAAATGAATGGAAGTATAGAAGGGAAAAAAATGTTACAGGTTATATGGCTAGTAGGATTAATCTCCCACCTGTCAAGATCAGATGTGGGGAAACAATAAGGCAGGAGCTCTAAACAAAGCACAGGAGGTCTAACCAACAGACCATTTTCACCATCAAGTAAAGTGTCTTTATAACCAACAAGACCACCAAGTCCAATGTATGGCCAAGTCTGTGAGCGGGCAGGGGTAATTACCTGACCAAACTCGAAGCCTTTCACAATACAGCGGAATTCTTTGTTAAGAGACACAGACCTATCTTCAATCCAGATACTGAAGACACCAAGCACAGCTAGGTGCTAATGACCTAAAACAGAATCGCAAAGAAGTCAGTGAACTCATGCAGATATGTTTTTCCACAACTTGTAAAATGGTGGATGAGGAGAAACCTACTCTGTTTCTGCAAAATGGAAAAATTTGGAGGAGGAGTTGGTCTTCTCAGAGGCAACTTTTGTCAAAAAAAGTCTATGGCTAGAAGAATGAGCGATACAAATCCCAATCCTATTACTCCTGCAGCACTGTTTCACTGTTTCATATACGCCTAGGTGGATGGCAGTGTCAAGATGAGGACGTAGTGTCCATGGGCAAAGTCAGAGTAAAGAAAGAAAGAAAAGAAAAAAAAATAGATAATCCCAAACTTGCTATGGCTTGATCTCGCATTAGTGTACAGTTCCCTAAAAGAGGGTCATCTGAGGATTGGTCCCATTTGCCTTCTGCTAGAAGAAAAGCAGAACTCTGGGTACAATATGGAGACAACTCCAATACTTCATCCCAGGGAAACAGCAGAAGGATCAATGCCATACTTGGAAATGCAAATCAGAAGTGTACAGTATCCAGTTAAGCCCACTTAAAATTAACCAAAAAGTGTTTGCCCAAGATGTGCAAACGTCCTCACAACTGAAAAGATGGCAGGTAGATGGGTAGGGAAGAAAGGTTATGGTCCTAAAAGGGAAGATGTATTGTACATGCTGGTAATGAACAGCAAAAGCAACATAATACAAATTAAAAGAAAAATCTAAACTGTTAAAAACACAATATTTAAAAACAGCAGGTATAATAGCAAAAAGTAGCAATACAACTCATTTTCTGAGCCCTAGCAAACACTGCTATCTGGCAGGACAACAAAGTAATACATGTTAAAAGTAATAAAGAGCAGAATGAAATGAAGTGATACTCATCTCTGGAGCCCTAGCATGAGCTATGGCCTTCAAAGAACCCAGTGCCACAGCTGAAACCTTTCCTCTTACATGCTAACAACATTGAGCCCTAGGTGGAAGTTCTTAAGCTCAGGCTGAGAGATCACTAGAACCCAGGAAAGAATAAATAGCTGGGATTTCAGAGGGCAACTTATTTTAAGCTTACTAATAAAAAAGGTATGCTACAGCCCTTAATACATAAGGGGTCACTGTGAAGTCAAATGAGGACTGACATGCAAACTTCTGTAGAACCTGCAAACTTCTGTCATCTGTGATAGAGTTCATCATCTCCCAGCTATGCCGTTTTTCATGAATGCCTCTCATTTTTTTAACCAAATTTATGGTATGTAGACATTATAACTCAGGTGACTGAGTTTCAGATTTATGCAAAAACTAAGATAAAATAATGCTCTGACGTAGAAAGGTCACATGTACAGGCAGTCACTTTTAAAAAATATCAGATGTTCACTTATTTCCTGATACCCATTTTAAAAATGCATGTCTATCACAGGGAGTGTGTGTCTCTACACAGACACACACACAGAGTTGTGGGCAATTTAAAGTACCATCAGTTCATTACAGCAGGTCTTTGGAATGTGAGAAGAAAACAGCACCAACTGAACGAAGGAAGGACATGGAGGCTCTATTTAGAAGATGCCCCAAACTGAGAACAAAGTGTTGTAAGGTAACAATGCAAACCATGCTGTCACTTGTTACCCACATTAAATGCTCTAAATGATATCAGAAAATCTAAAATACTCAAAACAACATTTAAGGATGGCAATATTACGATTTCAATAACTTTGCATTTAAGGCTTTAAATATGAAGAAAAAAAGAAAAGAAACACTGGTAAACAAAGGATACAATGAGGCAATAAAGAATGCATGGTGTGTATTCTACATGGGCATCCATGCAACCTTGTAGGTATTCCTCTATAAAACATTCAACACAAAAGTAAACGGTTTCAATTTCGGGTCAACCCTGCATGTATACAGGCCTGATATAACTA
This sequence comes from Protopterus annectens, assembly GCF_019279795.1. Lineage (NCBI taxonomy): Eukaryota > Metazoa > Chordata > Ceratodontiformes > Protopteridae > Protopterus > Protopterus annectens. Next base: position 1,843,497,261 of record NC_056726.1, on the reverse strand, counting down.
ACTAGATGCATTATGTACACATCTATGCAGATATGTTAATTGAATGGTATATTGCATATTTTTGTAAGCAAAGATAAAAAAAAAAAAAAAACATTTTCTATGTTGTGAGTACTCAAGTAAAACAGTGTACCTGTATGTACTGTATGGATTTGCAGTGCAATAAAATTGTAACAAACAGACAAATAAATGAAAGTTCCAGTTCAATGTACTTATTTAATAACTGGTAAAAACATATACTTGTGTCAGGGTTCCAGCCAGCAAAAATCAGTTGAAGGGAAAGAGAAAAAGAAAAAAAAATGACAGAGCAAAGAAATGAGAACCTCATGGTGATGAGAAGGTAAAATCTATAAAGAGGTAATTAATAATGCTGAAGCAAACAACTAAGACAATATAACTCTGGTATGAAAATGTGCATTAATGAATAAATGGCAAACTAGTTTGTACACACTGATATTAAAGTGATTTAAGGGTAATCTACACCGATTTTCGTCCATAACACAATGCAGATCTAGTGAATTATATAACAATTCACACACCATAAATAGAGAATAAAAATATTTATCTAAATGCAATACAACGTGACTTAAACAACCTACAAAAATCGTAAACTGTGAAAGCATAAACAGTCAATGCGATATAAATGCTTGAAAGTATAAGCACATCTAAAATGGCATAACATGCTGTGAATGATTAAACTTTTCAGTGTTTTAAGATTAATGTGAAAGACTGGCCAGTTTATATTGTGATAGTGGAACCTTAGCAAGCTGTTGATGACAAAATTAAAGTTTTAGAACTGCTCCACTTTTGTCTGTCAAACAACAGGCTGTCAAGCAGTCTACTGGCACCAGAAAAGTGTATAGGTTCATAGATTAGTACTAAACTAATTGCCCTTGTGAGACATTTTAAACCTAGCCAATTATCCCTTATGAGACTCAAACCCTGCACCTTGTGTGTGTAAGGCAAACACCTTAACCATTTGGCCACCCTCCCAACCCTTTCCTTGTATGATAAAACTAGTTAAAGATGTTGTGGCAACACTGCAAAACCCTTACTGAAAGTACAGGTATAATAACAGAAATCAACTGAGAAGTGAAATTATATCAGAATATATATCACAATAGCATAGATTAGGAGAACACTGTCAAATTGCACTGGAACTATCAGATATATTGCAAAACAGACCATTGTGGTGTATGTAAATGGACGTACATAAAACAGTGAAAAAAAAAAAAAAAGTTTGTGCAAGCATTGTGCAATCTACAGAAAAATTGCAATTGATAACTATAGTGACTAAGGCACCTTTAAACACTAGTAGTACTTCCCCCTACAAATAACTCTGCGTTAAGGGACTTCTCAAAAGCAAACTTTCTTCAGTTACTTGATGACCTAGATAAATCTGAATACAATAGACATGCAATGGACACCATTACTAAAGCCACTGCCATGTTTCAGACTTCTACTCCCATATGAATAATTGTATGGATAAGGTAGTGCCTATACACACCAAATATGAGAAATTTAAAGCTAGTCCTTATAGTGGAATAATAAATAAAATTACTAATAAGAGATAAATTACTTAATAGTTGCAAGATATTTCGGTCGTACTTAAAAGATAAGGAGTTAAAGGGAACAATTAAAACTAAAAGCTGAATCTGAATTTAAAATAGGCATTAAAACCAATCATGTCAAAAGTTAACACCCAACAAAGTTCGGAGCTAGTCTACAATAATGCTGCCCACTCTGACCCAAACGAAATATAGTGAAAGTTTTACTCCATCAACAGATTTCATGGTCACAGACATCTCCATCTTAATTACCAAAGAGCAAGTCCAATAAGCCTTCTCAAAAACTAAGAGCAGCTCATCCAGGGCCCCAGATAACATACTAGGTTGCCTGATTATCAATACCAAATATAAGCTATCTGGACATGGCGAAGGCCTTTGACTCTATCCGTAGCAGGGATTACTGACAAATGTGCAAATAAATCCTTTTGTACGGTGGATAGTTAATGCTTTCTGACAGATGTGGTTAAGTGTGCAATCTTAGATGTTCATCAGGTGGCGCACACACCTTTGGTGCACAAGGCTGTTTTTTTCTATTCCCACACCAGGTAGCTGGATTAATTTTCCAGTACTGACATTACAGTGCAGCGTAAGGGGGTGGGGGGGGCTGCACTCCTCATCCTTTGGCTGAGGCAATGAACTGGGGTCCCATCTGCCCGAGTTGGTGGTAGCACAGGTGGATGTAAAAGATTTATCAGCACTCATCAAAAAGAGTAGGCAGTTTGCAGGTACCATGGCCACATTTCCCGTAGTTAGTATGATTAACACCTCAAGTGTCCCCCTTGAAGAGAGACCACTTGACTAGTGGGACTAGTCCAGTCAACAAGTGTAAAGAAAATAAAAGTATAATGTCACAGGTGCTACTTCTGAAAGTAGCACAGTTGTTATTGGTGAACCACCAAGTGATGGATCTTCTCTTAATTTGGCATCTGTTTCTCAGATCTTCAAGTCAACATTTATGGGTTATGATTATATAACTTTACAGATGACTGAAAACAGAGTTGTTACTCGATCTCCATTCCCAGAACTATACTTCTTCGGAAACACTAGAGAATCTCGAGATACCGAAATCTCGAACTTCGGTATCAAGACGAAAACAGCGAAAGACCACAATGCCAAAAATGGAAAATGCAGAGTGTGGAATAACCAATACTTATGAGCGAGATAGTAATACCCGATCCCCCAAATAACCGACACTTAAAAGGGCGAGTCACCAATACTCGACAAATAACCATAAACAACCATGCAAACATCCGGAAATATAAGCACCGATATCAGAATGTCGAAACCATGACAAGTGCCTTTATTTAAAAGTATGGTCCAGCACTCCAGTAAACACTGTAAACCAAAACATCCACAGTCCCAGTAATCCAGCCAACACTAGAGTATGACATCCACCAACCGCAGTGTGCCAGCAGCACCTCTAATGCAACACGTACAGAGTGCACAATCCGAATAGCCCCACAATGCACCACATAGTGACAAGAGGGAAACACACCAGCAGATGCCGAGCAACTGCAATAGACACACCTTCCAAAAGTTACACCTTCAGCAGCCGAGCAATTGCTGTGAGAAAGTCCAAACAGCCATACGTTACCCTGTTCTGCAGCACATGTTCAAACTGCCCGTGCCGTTTAACTACATGCCAGCGCTTTGGAGACAGCAGACAGCCACACAACATACATGCCTGCAACTCCTCCACCCTGTCCTGTTCCCTTGCTAACACATGCAGCAATAAAAACAGGTCGGTGGCTCTGCGTCCCAACAGTGATTTCAGTCTGCAGTGCCATGCTTCCACACTGTTCTGTGTGCGTGGAAGGAAGAGAGCATTCAAAGCATACACATTCCAGAACGCGATGGGAAAGAGCGGGGGGAATCTACAGCATGTTGCTGTTCTGGTAGCAAATTTACGTGCCCTACCAAACACATAACAGTCCCCAAAGTACCGTAGAAGGTCCTTCCCCTGACACGGAAATGAGTCAGTCAACTGGTTGAATGCCGGTATCACCTCCTCTTCTGGTAGGAATGCTAGGGCGACAAGTGACTGGCCAAAGTGAAAGAGAGACACCCTTTGAACGTCACATCTTGTAGGTTCTCTTTGATGCTTCTGATGGCAGCTACCTCAAAGTCCGTTAACACGTACTTCAACTAAGTGTCACAGCTATGTTCTGCTAGCAATTCCAACACAGTGCCACATATAGTCATAGGCCTTAAGAGACTTCTTGCTCATTAAACAGAAGAGTAACAGTACAGACCTATTGAAGCCACCATACTTAACCAGGCCGTGTAAACTGTACAGTTGGTGACATATGACCACTTTATGGAAGAACGTGCCATCCATTAGCCATATAGTGGCTGTACTAAGATCTATCAGGTTCTGTACTGTTGTGAACACCACTACCACTGTGCCTGTAGCGCCATCAAACATCCTCTTACTAACAAATGGACCGGACTTTGTGGGGAAGTCAGCTACATTAATCTCCTGCAATGTACTAACACAGGCACCTGCACATTTAGCCTGCTTCCTTCTCACCCCCCCACCTGTTGTAGCAGTGCCCTCCGATTTGGTAGGTTGGGCACTATTATTGCTGGATGTGGATGCCAGGGCATCATCCATGATTACCCATGGCATGTCATGGGATAACTCAGATTTCACCTTTAACATTGCACACATATGATACTGTTCAACCTCAGAGGGGTCCCCACTATGGTTATGCCCTACTGTTTTGAGCAGCACTTCCCCCTCAGGCACACAATGCGTGATAGCCCTACCTTTACACTTCTAGGCACATTTTCATTTGCAGCACCAGTACGTTTTCTCCTGGTATACTTTCTCCCGATTCAACATATACCCATCCAACAGTAGTGCAGGGTGTCCCTTTTGTGACTTGATTGTGGAGTATACTGTGCCGATCATCCCAGGAGCAATGGCAGGGTTGTTGCTACCCGCTTGCTTGCAGCGAACATCAGAGTTGCAGCTAACCATAGCAGCCTGTATGTGGCAGTTTCGCCTTTGCAAACGGCGCGCTTTTTAACCACCATTTCCAGAATTTGCTGTTTTCATCTCGAGATACTGAAATCCGAGATTTCGGTATCTCGAGTTTCTCTAGTGAATCCACTTCTTCACATAGCCTAACACTTAACCTATGAAGCTATGAACCTATCGGCCTAAGTAAGCCTAGCCAGCAAGGTTCCCTGGCTTACGCCAGCCAAGAAAGTTTTTTCCTGTGCCCCTGTCGAGCAGAGCTACAGAAGTGATATCCGGGGTGTATTTCCAATTTCCCATCCACTTAAAGATTTTTCTTGAAGAGTTTTAATGAGGAACTTTGCTTGACATAGATGGGTAGCTTGTTCCAGAGTATGGGAAGTCTCTGGAACAGGAATCTATCCCTCCAGCATGTCCCATTTATTGTGATAAGGTTTAGGTCCCTAGAGGGTGTAGCTTGGGGGGACTGAGATTTCTTTAGGTGTAGCATGTCCAACAGCTCTGGGTTTGACATAGCTTTATATGTTAGGTAGAGATCACCTCGGAGTAGGCGATATGCTATGGAGTAAAGCTGGAGTTTTGAGATGGTCAGTGTAGGGCATCTGTTTGAAGCCAGTAATCCACTTTGAGGTACTTCTGTGGCTTTTCCAGCTGCTGCAAATGCCTTGTGAGGTACATTCCAAAAGGGGCATTGTACTCTATAATGGGTCTAATGAGGGTCAAGTATAGGGGAACAATGACCGCTTTTTCCTAGATGAGAACCCTTTTGTGATGAGGTGTGCCACGAAGAAGGATTTCCTAGATACTGTGGCGATGTGATTATCAAAGCAGAGACTACTGTCCACCTGTCCCCAGGTCTCTTATCACACATTTGGCGTTAAATAGGCTACTGCCTATGTAGTAGTTCATGGGTACAGAGTTTTTACCAAAGTGGATGGCAATGCACTTTTTGGCACGGAGCTTGAGGCCATGGCTCTGACACCAGGCATCTGTCTCAGTGAGGCCCTTCTGTAGGATGTCCACATCATTTGGGGACTCAACTATGGCTCCTAGTTTGCAGTCATCTGCGAACTTCATTAGCCAAAGAACTTCCGTTAGCCTGTTCCTGACTGAACCTTGTAGTGCTCCACTTGTCACTGGTTTGAAGTCAGATGTGGAGTCTGCAACTTTTACAGTGTGGGTTCCGTCAGTGAGCCAGTTGCCAACCCATCTTGTGACATAGGGATTTATACCTAGTTTAGGGAGTTTAGCTATAATTCCAGAATGGGGGATGGCGTTGAAAGCCTTGGCAAGGTCAAGATAGGCTGTGTGAACCACTTTACCCTCGTCTACAGCTTTGGTTCATAGGTAGGTACTAGGTTTTTATATATATATATATATATATATATATATATATATATATATATATATATATATATAAAATGGTTCATATTTTAATACTAAGCTAACTGCCCTTGCGAGCCATTGTAAGCGTAGCCAATTATCCCTTGTGAGACTCAAACCCTGTACCTTGTGTTTGTAAGGCCAACACCTTAACCATTAGGCCACCCTCCCAGCCCGAAGGCATTTATAAACCTAGCCAGAATGTTTTGACTTTCGCCGCCCCCCCCTTAGATTAGTTCCCTGTGCCTCTGTCCAGTACAGCCAGTGAAGTGATCCCCGGGGTAAACTTTCTGTTTCCCATCCACTCGTCAAGGTTTCTCTTGAAGGAGTGTTAGCAAGGAGCTCTGCCTAATGTAGATTCGAATCTTGTTCCAAAGCATGGGAAGTCTCCGAGACAGGAATCTATCCCACCAGCATGTCCTATTTATTGTTGTGGTGAGGTTTAGATCCCTTGAGCGTGTGGCTCGAGGGGATAAGCTTTTCTTTAGGTGGAGCATGTCAATCAGTTCTGGGTTGGACATTGCCTTGTATGTCAGGCAGAGATCACCTCTGAATAGGCGGTATGCAATGGAGTACAGCTGGAGTTTCTTCAGTTGAGCTGCATAGGGCATTTGTTTGAGGCCAGTGATCCTCTTGGTGAGGTACTTCTGTGGTCTTTCCAGCTGTTGCAGGTGTCTTGTAAGATACATCCCAAATGCAGCGTTGTACTCTATGATGGGTCTGATGAGTGATGAGTAGAGGGGCACAATGACCTCTTTTGATCTGGATGCGAACTGTTTTGTGATAAGGTGTGCCACATAGAAGGATTTTCTAACCACTTTGGCAATGTGATTATGAAAGGAGAGTTTACTATCTACTTGGGTCCCCAGATCCCTTATTACGTCTTCCATATTTAGGGGACTACCACCTATGTGGTAGTTTGTGGGTATTTTTTCCAAATGGGATGACTATGCACTTTTTGCATTTAGCTTGAGGCCATGATTTTGACACCAGGTGTCCGTCTCAGTGAAACCCTTTTGGAGGATGTCTGTGTCAGCTGGAAAGTCAAGTACAGCCCCTAGTTTTCAGTAGTCTGCAAACTTGGCCAGTCATAGTCCTCCTGTGCTTACCTGTACCTCTGAGAAGTATATGCCGAACAGGAGGGGTCCTAGGACTGAGCCCTGGGGAATGCCACTTGTAACTGGTTTAGAGTCAGACCTAGCTACTGCAACTCTTACCATGTGGGTTCTGTCCGTGAGCCAGTTGGCAACCCATCTTATGATGTAGGAGTTTATGTTCAGGCTGGTGAGCTTGTCTATAATACCAGAATGGGGAATGGTGTCAAAGGCATTTGCGAGGTCTAGGTAGGCTGTGTGTACCACCTTTCCCTTGTTTATAGCCTTGGTAATTGTCTCAAAGAAGTCCACCAGGTTTAGGAGGCATGATCTGCCCTTAAAGCCGAACTGGGTAGGGTCCAGTGTTTGGAGATTCCCAATGTCTCGGTTAATGAGTTCCATGATAATGCGCTCCATAGCCTTGCAGACCAAGCTAGTCAGGCTTGTAGGGCAATATACGATATATAGGATAGTTCCAGGGGTCTGTTGTGGCTCCACCTTTGTAGAGCGGAATAACCGGTGCTGTGCACCACTCTATGGGTATGTAACCTGTGGAGAGGCTGAGTTTGAACAGTGTGTTTAGGTGAGGGGTTAGTTCGTCTTTGAGCTCATGCAGGACGCAGCCTGGGACTCCGTCTGGTCCCATTGATGCTGTGTTTTTGGCTTTGGAGAGGGCTGTTTTAACTGAATGTCTGTAATTTCAGGAGCTCTACATTCTTCTGGTATGGTTATGGGCCCTTTTGGGGGTGAGAGGAGGGTGAAGTTTGCGCTGAACCTGTCGGCCAGGATGTTGGCAATATCGGTCAGTTCAGTGTATTTTGTACCATTCTGCACCAACTCCGAGCAGATCTGGGCGATGGCAGGATGCTACTCAGGACTAGGGTCATACCTGCCTGGGCTACAAGATCAGAGAGCTCTTCCATGTCTCTTTTCATGTAGTCCAGGGAGGTACGTCTCAGGTCATTCATACCAACACGGACAATGACAGAGTCATATTTGTACTTGTTGTGGAGTGACCCGAGTCCGTGGGTTATGTGGCAGATCCTGGCACCTGACAGGCAGCTGACAGTAACCTTCTCCTTGTTTAGCCTGGTGAGTGGGACATCAGTGTGCCTGACTATAGAGTCACCTATGACTAGTGTGTTGGGTACGTTGTTTTGCCTTATGGGCTGTGGTTGAGTGGCACACTGAGTCTGTGGGCTATGTGTCATTTGGGTTGTGTTGGGGGTGGAGGTTGCTTGCGTTTCTGCTTTGGAGGTCTCTCTTGTTTTCCTTAAGTGCATAAAGGATCATGCCAACAATGTATGAGAAACAATTATTTTCAGCAACACTAAGACACCAAAAACTGAGATCAATCCATCCAACACACACACACACACACACACACACACACACACACACACACACACACACACACACACACACACACCTCCCTTTAATTACTCACACTCAGACAGCACTTAAGAGGCAATATTAAACAAAAATAAAACAGTACTTGCACTTTCTCTGTGATGCTGTAACTTGGAGACATGCTGACATAAGCGTGTCTGGTAAACAGAAACTTCTATAATGTAATAAACTTCAACTGCTAGCAAAAAGCAAAAGAAAAGAGCACACTCAAGCAACTCAAAAAATGACAAACTAAAGTGATTTGTGGAATAGGAATCCCTTCAGCTCTGCAACGGTAATCAAACAAGTTCCTGGATGGCATCGAAATACCACTGTAACTATCTCATGATCACCAACATAATTATGCCCAAATGTCAAGGAAGCCCTTATCATGGTGTGGTGGACAAAAATGTTTAAGTAGTACTTTACGAAAATAAATAGTTTGCAGGGAATAACACAGAACTAGTCATTAGCCAGCATTCTTCATGCTCAAAACAGGGTATTAAGGGCAATAGCTACCAGTTTGAATTACTGGATATTTTTACTAGGAGCATGTTCATAAAAGAATGGGCTAAAAAGGCATGAAGCAGCACAGAATGTTCAATGGCTGCCACATTTATCATATAAAGAAGCAGATTATACCACTAATGGATCAGTAGTGCTGTGGAGTTTTGTACCATAACAACTGAATAGTTACCAGTAACAAATCTCTTTATCCAAAAGGGAGCAAAGAATGATCCCTCACTATTCTGAGAACATGACCTTGCTGTGCTTCAGAAAGATGCCAGCTCTCTTTAATGTGTAAATGCACCTAATAATGACCAGTCATTTTGTAGGGTGGCTAGGTACTGACAAGAAAATATGAGAGTTAGCTAGATCTGCTAGATACTAGATGGTCCAAAAGTGTGCTGCCACAAACACCCTTGAAAGTTTGAGTATGACCAACAGCATTATTGTACTGCATCCACAATGTCGTCACAAGACAGTGATTTCACTTTCCATGTCTCCTGCTCACCACAATAATTTCCTAAATCATTATCATAATGCTAGTCTTCTAGATGACTACACAAAACACTAACTGGCAAACCAATACCAACAGATATGTTCACTGCTTCACAGACGTTAATCCCAGCTTCATTAAAAAAAGTAAATCTTCCTCATATTAGAGGTTCCCATATCTTGGATATTGTCCTGACAAATATGGTCTCCTTTTCAATCTAACCTGTCTCTCCCCACTCATATCTGACCACAAGTTCATTACCTCTCTTAAAATTTAATCGTATCCCCCAAATTGGAAATACCTCTGTCTTTGTTACACCTCATAGATGATCCAAGTAAATTCCAGAGTAACAGTCCATATACTTTCCCCATTGCCAAAGCTCACACACCACTGATTTCTACTTGCACATGAACAGTTATTTTCAGCAACACTGATGCATGCCCATCTATTCCAACTCTATTGGGAAGTCGGAAAACAAACCTTTATGGTGAAACAATCATGCTAATAAATTGTTCAACAGAAGAATGAAAATGTATCAATTCAAACAATAAATCTCCATCTCCCCATCTCTAAAAAGCATTGAAACAGAGACAGTAAAGCTAAGTATGAACTCAAGGTAACCACTTCCAAACGTAATTACATCAGGAAGCTAAAAAGTAGCACCCAATTATGCTCTGAGTTGATCTAACAATAATATGACCCACTTGGATACCAAGGAAACAGACAATATCCTAGCAAATATCTCCAGCTGTACAATGTCCACATACTCGGTTATTCCCTCCAGCACCCAAACCTCTCCCACTAAAATTACCACAAGCAAAGTTCTAGTGACACTATCCACAGCTAAACAACCTTTCTGTGGGCCATGATAAATGTACTGGGCTGCCTAATTATTAGCAATAAATATAGCCTGACCATTAATGCAATGCCAGTAGTTAATGCAAAATAGGAAACCATGCTTAGAGATCAACCAATGTATTAGAGGCCTACAGAACTTACTTTATGGTAGCACACAAATACAGAACTGACAGATGCAATAAAAACAAGGTCAAACAGCATAAGGAACAAATTGGCTGCTGTTAAAACAGATACTATAGGAAGAACTTGACCTGCAAATAAGATTCAAAGCGTATGGCTGCTGAAGATTACTCCCCACATAAAGTCAGTTGAATTTTGACAGTGTAACAGACAAACAATGGTAAACCCCAAAAACGAAGGACAAATGGTGTACCTCAAGCAGGAAGGATGATTACACTACACCCTAGCAGTTTTGCTTAACCAAATAAATACTGACAGTGATGCAAAGTAAATGAATGACGAGCAACCATCCCAAACAAGGATGGGCAGTCAGTGCTATTCAATAGTGACAGAAGGCTGTAATGCAGTGCAGGTGCAAAAGAGCTCCAAACAGATCAAGTTTACTGGGAAAACTAACTGAAACCAAAGAAAAATTGTACACTGAATTTCATAAATTCTGCAAATTGTTTAACCGCAATTCAACACAGGAGATGTACATGATCTTAGGACTCTCTATATCAAATTAAGTTTTTTCCTTATATCTAGGAAAAGCATCTATTGGGTTTTGGAGGGCTACTGGACTCCAGAGCTCAGTCTGAAGCCTGCCTTCTTACATACTTACATGAGTGAAGCTTGTGGCAGCCTGGATGCATCATTAATTCATAAATTCTGGGACTGCACTCTTTTGAATAGACAATGGTACAATTTATAGTCAGTACTTTACAATAAAGGAAGTATACAAATTCCATGGAAATGGAATCCTCCTGTCTCCCCATGTCAGTCAAACGTTCAATGAGCACACACAATTTCACACTTTGGCCGAATCACCTGGCATTAAGTATGTACTTGTATTGTTTTCCAATGGAAAACTCCCTTGTTGCTCACACAGAAGGATCTCTGTACAAGAATTAAAAGAACTGGGATCAGACTGAAAGATCAGAATAGGATCATAGGAAGTTACTAGGCTATTGGACCTGATGCCCTTATAAGCCTAGCCAAGAGTTTAGCCCATGCATAGACAAATCAGCACCCGATGCCCCTGTCCAGATGGGACATGGGTGGAATCCCATTTCCCATCCAGATTGTGCTTAAAATGGGGTAAAAAGGTATTCTGCTTGACATGGAGAGGGAGTCTATTCCACAGATTGGGGAGTCTCTGGGACACAAATCTGTCGCACCAGCAAGTCCTATTGATGTCACAAACAAGGTTGAGGGCAAGTGTGCAGGTTACTCGAGTGGCGCTTGACTTGCGGATATTCAGCAGTCAAATCAAGGTGGGTTCCGAGATCACCTTGTATGCCAGACAGAGGTAATCTCTGAGGAGCATGTATGAAACAAAGTAGAGGCATGGGCCTTTTAGCCTATCTGTGTTTGGTAGATTTTTGAGGCCCTGTATTCTCCTGGTGAGGTACCTCTGTTGTCTCTCCAGCTGCTGCATGTGCTTTGTGAGGTACATGCCGAATGGGGTGTTGTACTCAATAAATGGGCCTTATAAGGGAAGAATACAGGAATGGTATGACCTCCTTGTCCCTGGATGCGATACCCTTACTTATGAGGTGGGCCATGTAGAAAGCTATCCATACAATGGAAGCAACATGGTGGTCAAAATTCAGGCGGCTATCAATCTGGGTGCCCAAATCCCTCATGACTGACTGTGTGCTTAAACAATTGTTATTAATTTGATAATTTGTGGGGACATCTCTCTCCCCAAAGGGGGTGATGATGCATTTTTTTTGTATTCAGCTTGAGGCCATGTTTCTGGCACCAGCCATTTGTTTAGTGAGACCCTCATGGAGAATGTGCACGTCACTAGAGGAATTGATGACAGCTCCCAACTTGCAGTCATCTGCAAACGTGGTCACCCATAGCCCACTGGTTTTGGCCTGTACCTCAGAAAAGTATATCCAAATAACAGAGGCCCTAAGACCAAACCCTGGGGTATGCCACTCGATACAGGTCTACTGCTTGAGGTGGCTTCCCCTATTTTGACTAAGTGGGTTCTATCAGTGAACCAGTTGGCTACCCACCTGGTAACATACGGATTGATGCCTAGTTCATAGGTATATACTAGGCGAATGACCACTAGGGCCTTTTTAAGCATAGCCATGCATCCCAAATCTCTGACAGATTCTGGTACCCCTGGCAGTGTAACTAGGGATTTGGGAGATGAAACATTTACAAGCAGGGGCCTGGGAGATGAACCATTTACAGGCTGCTTGTTTCCATTGGAGAGACAGGTGCCAAACCAGGAGTAAATTTCCTGTTCCCATCCAATTGTCTTAGTTGCACTTAAATTGGTTTAGGGAGGAAATCGGCTTCAAGTGGATGAGAAGTCTGTTGCAGAGAAGGCTGTCCAGCGGGTCCTATGTATATCACAGGTAAGGTTCTAAGTCTTGAGAATGGGTAATTCTTAAGTGAGAGTCCTGGAGTAGCAAGCCTAACTGCATGAAAATGAGGACAAAAGTCTCAGATCAATATGCCTAAGGGTACTGCTTTTACTTCTAAGTACAACAGTCTCAGACTTAGTAAATATACATTTACTAAGTAGTGTGTGTGTGTGGGGGGGGGGGGGTTTGCAGGGGACCTACTCCCCAGAAAAAAATATTTTGAAGGAGAACAGCAAATGGCATCATTTACTGTTCTCCTTTATCTTCACTCTTTTTTCCCTTATTCTTGGATTTGCAATTGCTGGTCTCAAAATTACTAAAGGAAGGCATACAAGCCAAATGCTATTGTTTAATGGAAAAGTAACATGCTAAAGGAAGAGACAGCACAACTACCACTAGCAGCACATTATTCTGTAAGGCAATGCTGTGGTCATAAATCTCTTGGGAGGGGTGAGAGAGAGCGAGAGCGCGAGCATGTCTAAGCAACTGCTGATCATCTAACAGACAGGATGATGCAGTGAAGCAGCAGTAGGAGCCTTCTGGATTGCCCAGATAGAGATATGTAGTCCACATGACAGTGGAACTATTCTGGCTCTGTCTGGACAGGATGCATCTGAACTGCCTTGTTTGTTTTCTTTTCCTGTGTAATCCTAAACAGTGCATAAATAAAATTAAATCTCAAAATGGTGTTAGGGTGAAAATAATAATTATTCAGGACTACTTACAATACATTAAATGTTAAACAATAGAATAAATGCTTATACCCAGTATGACACAAGCCTACAAATACCACACAGTCCCTAGTCATGACTGTTGATAAGCCACTGTGAACACTTTACTGCACTCTACAAGTAGCAGGAGGCAGACAGAATTGATCAAGCTATTTTTAAACTTGGAGATAGAGCAGTAATGGACCACAGTTCAAAAACTGGAAAACGCGAACTTAAATCACTTAAGAGGCAAATGTGTGAGGTATTCACTGGGGTCTATATTAGTTCGCCGAAGTCCCTCATCAGCAAACACACACTCAGCGACCCGCAACCAGCAGAAATCACCTCCGCAATTCACCAAACACTCCCAGGGAAAGGAAATACTTGTCCCGCAGCACAATTTTACCATTTTCTCCACTGTACTGCGATCTTGGAAATGGCCTATATACAGTTGGGGGTGTATGTATAGTTGGGGGGGTTAGATTTGGCTAGATTTGGGTCCGTTGTGCTGTGGGGCAAGTACTTCCCTGCCCTGGGAGCACTCAGCGAATCGCTGAAGTAACCCTCGCCGAACATGGGTCGATGAATGTACGTTCGCTAAACAGTGACTTCAGCAAACCAACATAGACCCATTCACTGAGATGGCAAAACAGATTATATTTCAGCAAACGAGGAAAATGAACAGAGATCTGGAGATGTCAAGATCAGCGGATTAAAGGAAGACATGCAAGAGTGGGATAGGACTCACTTTATGATAACAGAGCTGTCAGAGTTTCTGCATTTGCCTGAGAACATATTTAATATAATTTGAAGAAGCTTCTGACTGTTTAATACAGTGACAAAGTTAGGAGATTTGAAGGTTGTGGTAGCTTCAAATGTTCAAAATGTTACTTTCCAGAATGACAAACGGAAGACAGCACCAGTGCTTCTGGGGTACACATTTGTTTTCTTCCCAGATATTCACAAGTCAGCACAATTTTCAGAAATTTAACAAAGGTTTATTATGTTTGGGATGCATACGTCTCAACTTCAAAACATAAAAAATCTGGACAAAACCTTAAATAATGGGGGGACAAAGGCACAAAAATAGGGACAGAAAATATTCATCAAAGCACCAAAGTTCACTTCAAAACAGAATCCACAGGTTGAGAGAGTTTATCTATTATGCCCAAGTGGGGAATAGTGTTGAAAGCTTTGGCCAGGTCAAGGTAGGCGGTGTGCAGTGTCTTCCCCTCATCCATGGCTTTGGTGACTGTCTCAAAAAAGTCAACCAAATTTTACAGACATGACCTCCCCTTAACAAAGCCAAACTGGGTTAATGAAGTCCATGATAATCCGTTCCATGGCCTTGCAGATCAAGCTGATTAGGCTGATGGTCTATAATTTCCAGGATCAGTGGAGGCACCACCTTGGTGTAAAGGGATGACAGTGGCTGTCCTCCACTCAGCTGGTACAAACTGGTACTCAGGCAGGAACTTGCAGCACGCACCATTAGACACCCTATTCAACCAAAGCCTGAGTTCATATAGG
>NC_056726.1:1843352203-1843477203 GCF_019279795.1 Protopterus annectens | reverse complement strand
CTGCCTCATCTATGGAATAAATTTCCCATCTTCATAAAACAAAAAAGACCATTCCTCACTCTTCAAAAAGAATTTGGACAAATGGATGGGGAACCATAAATTCTCTCCTGTCTATGTCCTTTACAGATTACCATTACCATGTCCATAAAGTGACACCCAAAGACCCACTACCCTGATAATTCCCCACATATGGGATGGGGTAGTAAGATATAATGTTGTCATATCCTGGGTATTAGTGGTTAGGCTTGTAAAGACTCTTGTGCCATTAGCTTAGTAATCACCTATGAACTTATGATGCCCCCTGGTCGGACAGCAATTTGCCATGCACGAGTCATCATCTGGTCTAATTAAGGAACTAACTGTAGACCCTTTCCATAAAATGGCATTGTCAACTCCCACACATTTAATACCCCCAAACCAGCTCCTCCAGCACCCAGGCTCACTAATGGAGTCCATATTATATAGGACAAATTCAGAGTTTTCTCTCTCTCTGCCAACAAAGATGGCTCAGTTTCCATGTCTCTTTACCAAGCTGGTCGAGTTTCCTTGCTTTGAACATACTTCACTCTAAAAGAATGCTGTAAAATAACTCACTTTAATCAGTCTGAACATGTACTTGGCCATCTTGATTAAATGCATACAGATGACCAAGGATGAAAAATTGTAAGATGCTGCTAAGCAGCTGAAGTCTGACAAGCAGTTTTACTGCCAGTCATTAGGACAGGCAAAAAAACTTCATTTCCCAATACTCAGTTCACCCTATTTCGTGTCATTATGTGAAACTAAAAAAAAAAAACCTGTCTCATAAAGCAATGGATATAAACCATGAAAACATCCATTCAGTATGCCAGTCATTCTCACGATGCAGACATATAAACTGTATGACACTCAAACAAGCGAGTGCGCACACACACACACACACACACACACAAATGACTGCCAGTTCAAACTATCATGTCTTTTAGATGGGAGAAGCTGCTGATCTCCCAAAGAAAGTTTTCACAGACAAAGGGAGGACATGCAAAACTCTGCACAGAAGGTACTCCCATCAAGGAAATGAATCAAATATTCACATGCTGTGATGCAGCAATGCTGCACTAAAACCATCAGGCAGAATGATGCAAGCGCAAAAAGTCACACTTCTAAAAAACTTAAACTTGGCAATCATTACAGGAAGCTTGCCATTTTGATGCTTAACTAATATCCATACCCAGGAGTTACCACAAATATTCAGTGAGCTGACACTGGTGCTACTGGACCACAAGCAGCAGAGCTGAACCCTGAACTAAACCTGCTGTTGGAGAATAGAAGACAAAGTAGGACTCGGCATAGTCATATTGTTGACTGCTAGGTTTGTCTGACAACAGGACATGGCAGGCAAGTCAATATGCTGCTTGCTCATATCTAAAAGTCAATACAAAAATGGAAGGTAATCATATTAATAAATAAGTAGCAGAAAAGCACTATGACTCATAACTTGCAAATTAGTTGAATATAGATTCTGTCCGTGAGAACAGAAAAAAGGTAAGAAAATAGAATGAGGGTAAGAAAATATCAGAAAGTATCATTAGAATCACAGAAAGGGGAGTACAGCTGATGGGTTATCAATAGTGACAAAGTAAGAAAGTAAAGACAAGGACAGAGAGCAAAACAAATTAAAGCAGAAATGTCTGCTAAATGGACACTTCTGCTCAACAGAAGAGTATAATGCAAAGGGGTTGGCTCTGATCAGTTCACAGTACAAAAGGTTCAGAAAAAAATCTCCAAATTCTAAAGGTAAATGATGTAAAAGGGCATGATATACAACTGTAGAACTGAGTCTCTCCTTAGAAATTATCCTAGGATCGTCTGAAAACCAACTTTCTATAAAATCAGGGGACGACTAAGATTTCTGAAGAGTGGAGAAAGGAAGATGGAATGCCCTTTCACAACAGCAGGATGAAACATAAGAGAGGCTGGAAATTGCTGTTTATTTCGATCTTATATGGAAAGGAAAATGATCAAATACCTACTAAAAGAGCATTATCATCTTACTACTGCATTACGTACGTTGTTGATTTCGCCTAATTTTAGGAAAATCTTTAAAGAGTTCTGTGTATAGGCCACTTAAACTGTTGTTAAACTACATTATGTTTTGGACAGTTTAGAATGGCACTCAACCCAAAGCAATATACATTCGCAACCAAGATGTTACGTCCAGTAAATGTAAAATAGTGCTTTGACTGGGTGACCAGGATCTTTGGATCAGAAAAAGGCTGTGCATTAAGCTTTAACAAGGCATCTACCACTTTCTTATTATGTTCATTAACTGTTTTGTATTAAAGACGTGAAGTAACTTCTAAACTGGCAATGTGTGAAACACTATCAAGGAAACTTGAGGCAAACGGTCTAGGTAAATGTAGATCAGTGGTGAAGAATGTGCAACACCAAAGAAGTCATACATTATTAATGTGTTCACAAGTGACAGTGGAGAAGAGCTGGATGGAGAAATGAGGGCATATACCACATCTAAATATTGTAAAAGGATACCACACAGAGTCCATGAAGACACTAACATAAGAAAGATGTAAAATGAAAAAGTACACGGAGAGAGATTTAGGAAAAACAGAAGGAAAGGTGTTGGGTGCGACTCCCCTGCACTGGCCCAGTAAACAAGGAGTCTCAATCCTCACCACTAACACCAGTGAGGGACGTACACATTGGGAGGATGAATAGTACACAAACAGTAAAGTACAATTTCCCTTAAGAGCACACAGAGATCACAATCAGTCTGAGGTTGGTTTCTCCCTCTCTCTACAAATCCCCAAGAAGACTCCCCAATGGCACAGCTATAGGGTTAAGATCTCAGCAGAGTGGTCAACTCAAAACCTCCATCACCCTTTCTGTCCAACCAGTGCTTTGTGTCCTTGCTCAAGTAGCTGACACGCACACACTTTGAGATTTGATTTATTTGCAAACACACAAACACTCCTGGAGAAGGCTGGCACAGCTTCACTAGCTATGCCCCCCTTCTGCCCAGACTAAAAGGTAGCAATCACTGCCAACAGCCACTACTTATCAGCTACTTAAGGCCCTTCCCAAAGGGTGACCAATTCTACTGTGCAATGTTACTGTTATCCAAATGGTAACAGTGACCAGAACTTTTAAGGCTATTCTAGAGTGGCCTGTACAGTGTTACCAAATACATGCAAGTACTCTAATAGCTTAAATATATATAAGCAAATAGCCACATTTAAAAGATTTAAATATATTGAATAATAAATTAAAAAAGCACAAGACAATACTCATTAACTCGACACAATGACAGAGTTCAGAATCACAGAAAATATTTTAAAATAACACTGTACCTAAATAACAAGACAAGTGCTGGTGAGTGGAATGTTTTCAGATCCAAGACAAGATACAAAATGCACTCTCTCTCTCTCTCTCTCTCAGATAGGTCTTAAATTGATAATGCACATTACTGCTGATTCATCTCAGATTACATAATTCTTGTCACCTCTGCTTGTTCGCAGGCTAGCAGAAACTTAATTTTTAACAGGTCTCTGTTAAAAATACTTCTCTCTCAGAAGCTGACAATTCTCTCTTAGAAGCTTGCCTGAAACTGAAAGTCATAAAGCAATTACCTTGGAAACCTGTAATTACCTCCGTTTCCAGACAACAGAAAGAAACCCATAGCCTAGACATCCTGTCTCTTAGCGGAGATAAACTAACTTTATAAAGACATCATAAAACTCTTTACTTAACTTATTTTCTTACAGTTTTGGAAGTTAACGCTGTATATTCTAACTTTTACTATGAAACCATACACTTGCATCAGCATAAAATGTATACACATTTCTGCTCCTTTCCACCCGGTTGCACTTTGGTTATAATCTTGAACCTCAGTGCAGAAAATATAGGATGTCCTTACATTCACAGCTGCAGTATTCCTTACTAATGGATTCCCTGCCATGAAGCTCTCCGTCCGGTCAGTTTACAAAAGATTTCAGTTGCTTTAAGGTACGCTGAACTTCATCTGCTTACTCCTTGCATAAGGTAGGGCATAAAGGTGAGGTACAGGCATACCAGCCTCAGGACTTTTTTGCCACCAGTCCGAATGCTGTTTTAACCGCCGGCCTGTTGCCTACATCCTTTATTTTACCGTTTTTCTGTTTATTGGCTTTTCTGTGCCTGCTTCTGTTTGCTTGAGTTCTCAGAGTTGCAGATAAGTACCCAGTTGGGTTTTTGGTTACTTTTTCTGTTTTGTTTAGTGCTGTTTGGAGTTAATGTAATCCAGGAAGGGTAAATGCCACTGTGAGAGATGGATTCCCCATAAAGACAGTCATGATAAGTGTCTTTTTTGCCTTGGTGCTGCTCACGACCATACATCTTGTTCAATTGTCAGGCATTTGTCCCCAAAACTCTTCGTAGCAGGCTTTCTTCCCTTTCTTTGTACCTTGAGAGCCAGCGACTTAAGCTTCTTGCTGCGGGTACTATGGATGGAACTTCCTGCCCCAAGGGTCAGCCATCTGGGAAGAAGAAGGTGCATAAGATGGGACGGAATCTTCTGCTGGCCAGCCTCTGCCGGGTGTTTCTCCTAAGGTTATTATGCTTCCAGAGGCTCACCCATTTGTTTTGTCAGATTCTTTTACCATGTCTGGGTTGGAGGCCGATGAGGATTTGGCAAGCAGCACATCCAGTGAGGCTTTGCAGGCATCCATTTTGGGCATTCAGAGGGAACCACGGTTGACTATTTCCCAGGGGTCTAATGGTTCCGTAGTTTCTCTATTGTGAACAGATTCCTACTGCAGTTGGGGAATGCCATTCTGAGTCTGGGCCTTCTTAGGTTTCCAGGATGGCTGTCCCTTTGAAGAAGAAACAGAAAGCTAACCATGTCTCTTCTGCTCCTAGGGAACCACAGAGTGGCAGACCTTTACTTAGGGGTTTTTAATGCTTTACAGCCATTGTGGCCTTCTCAAGTGGTTTCAGTTCCTGTTCCTCCTAGTCTGCCTCTTCCCCTAAAGGGCCCAGAGAATTCCATTCTTCTGAGGTGGAATCTGATGACGGCTCCCTTGCTTATTCTGCCCAGATTCCTTCTCCTTTAGATTATGGGTCTGACGAGGAGGATTCTCATACTCTTGATAATCCCTCTGAAGGACATTTCATTTGGGGACACAATCTCTAGGATGATGGACTTTTTTTTAAGTGGGATTATGTCCAGGTTTCAGATATACACAAGAGATACTATGAGTTACTGTAAATGGAATCTCCTAAACCTGTGGCCACTCCTCCTGTCTTGCCTGCTTTATTGGATGTTTTTCCACTGCCTCTAAAGTGCCAGATTCTCTGGCCCCCTGCTCCCAGGAAGTCTGACAGGAACAATCCTCAGTCACCCTGTAAAACCTTTTTGTTTAAATGTCCTGCTGCTGACCCCTCTGCGGTGTCTGTAGCCTCTGATAAGCCATCTCAATTGCTTCCTTTGTCCAAGTTACTGCCTTCTGACAAGGAGAGTAGGACCATGGATAGGCTGGTTAAGAAGGTTTATACCCCCCTGGCTTTTAGGGCTATTAATTATCAGACCCATATTTCTAGGTATGTCTTGGCTCTTCTTTCTCAGGCCTGTCAGGTTCTTTCTGATTTTCCAGACTCAAAGGTTAAATCTTCTGCTCTTTCCTTGCTTGGAACTTCCTCTCAGGTAGTTCATCATTCTATCAAGTGTAGTTATGATGCTGCAGATGCCTCTTCAAGGGCTGCTACTTCTGGCTCAGTTCTGAGGAGATATTCCTGGCTTCGGCTTCAACCTTTGCCTGATAATACTAAGGCTAAGTTGATGGATGCTCCTCTAGGTTTGGTGAAGCAGCTGCTGGTTTATTTAAGTCTCTTCCGGACAACGGGAAGGCTTTACAGGAGCTTAACCATGTCTTTGTTTCTCCTGTGCCCATGTTTCAATGGAACGACCCTTCTAAGCCAGCCTTTGCTCTTAAGCAGTCTCGCCCTCCTTCTAAAGGTAAGAAGGGTAGTAAGCAGACTCCTCCAGCTAAAGCCACTCAGACTGCAAAGATTCTTAAGCCTTCCTTTCCTGACAAACAAAGTACCGTCTGACTATCCACCCATTCCCAGCCACATTTCTCTCTCACTTCACCTTTCTCTTTCTGTTTGGCTCTGCATCACCCAGGATTCTAGGGTTTCGTCAATCATTCGTCAAGGGTACTTCATGGTCTGGATTTCACATCCCCCTTTTATGGGCATTCCTCAGCCTCCTCGGGAACAGCTTCCTTTTTCCACCCCAAGAGGTTCTTTGGGACCTCTTGTCTCAGGGTACCATTCAAGTGCCTGTGTCACAAAGCGGGAAAGGATTTTACTCCAGAATGTTTCTAGTCCCAGAAAAGAAGGCACTTGGAGACCTATTCTAGACCACTCCCATTTGAACACCTTTCTGAAGGTGCCTTCCTTTCAGATGTTGTCCCTTCAGTCCCTTTTTCCTCTCTTGCTCCCTCAGGCCTTTCTGGTGTCTCTGGACCTCAAGGACACTCATCTCCATACTCCAATACATTCTCTTTTCAGGAGATTTTTGCGTTTCTCTGTTGCTTCCTGGCATTTTCAGTTCTGTGCTTTGCCCTTTGGTCTTTCCACTGCCCCAAGGTGCCTTGCTCCTGTGATTGCCTTTTGCAGAATTCAATGGATCCAAATCCTTATTTGGACAACCTGCTGATTCAGGTGTCTTCTCCAGAGGTCCTTTTGCAAAATCTTCATTTTAACATTTCTCTTCTTCAGAGCCTGAGGTTCACAATAAACTTCAACAAGTCTTCCCTGTCTCCTTCGCAAGATCATGTCTTTCTGGGCTGAAGGTTTCAAATGGTGCCACTGCTGGCATCCCTGCCTCCACAAAAGGCATCAACTCGCATTTCTTTCTTTCAAACTCTTCTTCCCCTGGCCTCTATTTCAGCCAGGGAGTTTCTGAGAGCTCTGGGGTTCATGTCTACCACCACTTTAATGCTTTCTCTGGCCAGGGTCCACATGAGGAAGTTCCAGTGGTTTCTGAAGTCAGTGTGGTTTCAGCATGCGCATCCTCTAGGCTTTTCTGTTCATCTTCTCCAGCATCTCAAGGCTGAACTTCTGTAGTGGATTCAGCAGTTGCCTCTGAATCCAGGGCTTCCATTTCAGCCTCCACTTCTCTCTCAGTATCTATTCACAGAAGCTTCAGGGAGCCAAACATTGCTCCCCATCCCACATCAGAAGGTTCAGGGAGTCTAGTTGCTTCGTCAGCAGACGGAGCACATCAACATCAAAGAGATGAGGGCTATTCTGGCCTTTCATCCACTCTTCTCTGCAGGGCCTCTCAAGGTAATCACGGACAATACCACAGTTGTGTGATATATCAACAAATAGGGGGTACGGTATCCTACCATCTTTGCCAGCTGGCACTTCTGGTATGGGATCTGGCTATCCAGCATTGTGTGACTCTCCAGGCAGTTTACATTCCTTCAGCTCAGAACGTTGTGATACTCCCATGAATGGATGCTTCACAGGGATGTGTTTCTGGACCTTGTTCATCAGTGGGGTACTCCTCAATAGATCTCTTTGCCTCCCCTTTGAACAAACGGCTTCCTCTGTTTTGTGCCAGAGTCCCAGGTTCACTGGTCTGGAAGGTGGACGCCCTCTCATTTTCTTGGAAGAGGATGTTTCTTTATGCATTCCCTCCCCTTCCTCTCATTCTGAGACCTGTTCAAGATTCAATGGGATGCTCCCAAAATCTTGTTGGTGACTCCATTTTGGCCACAACAGCACTGGTTCCCTCTACTTTTGCATTTCTCCAGGGGCAATCACCACAAGTTACCTCACAGGGTGGACCCCTCACACAAGACAAAAGGTCTCTCATCCATCCCCACCTGTCCACACTTCAAATGACATGGTGGGTGATAGGGTTTTGAGGTTTTGATTCCTCACAGACACCTTTTTTTCTGAGGACGTGCTGCAGGTCCTGTAGGAGGCCAAGAAACCAACTAGGAAATCCTGCCTCTCTAAATGGAAAAGGCTTTCTATTTGGTGTCTTTCTTATGACCTGGACCCACTTTCTGTGGATGTTCCTTTGGTTCTTTCTTATTTGTGTGAGTTGCTCAATGCTGGTTTGGTCTATTCTTCTATTAAGGCCCACTTATCAGCTCTTTCTGCTAGTCTGCCTTTAACTCCCCCTGTTAGCTTCTAGATTTAGGCTAAGCAGTTTCTTAAAGGCATCCTTAAAATCAGACCTCCCAGGAGCCTGTTCCTCTTCCCTGGGATCAGGCTCCTTTTGAGCCTAATGTTTCAGCTTCCTTGCAACATTGTTCTTGGAAGTCAGGTTCTTTTGTTAGCTCTTACTTCTGCCAGACGGGTGTCTTGAGTTGCAAGCCCTTATGGCTTGTCCACCTTTTTTGATATTTCATGAGGACAGGGTGTCCTTGCGTACTAATCCTTCTTTTATGCCCAAGGTGGTTAATGAGTTGTCACCTAATCAGTCTATTAATTTGCCTACCTTTTTCCCCTCTCTGCAATCAGACAGTGAGAGGGTACTACATACCTTAGATGTGCATAGGCAGCTCAGATTTTATCTGGATAAAACTAAAGCTATCAGGTATTCTGATCAGTTATCCGTTTGCTTTCATCCTAGGTCTTTAGGTTTGTCTGATTCAAAGCAAACTATTTCCACATGGATTTCAAATGCTATTTCCTTTTGTTATACTTTTCATGGTGAGAGCCTTCCTTCTTCTATTAAAGCTCATTCCACTAAAGCTGTGGCTTCTTCTGGTGCTTTTTTCAAAAGGCTTAGATGCTAACTCTATTCTTGAAGCCACTACCTGGACTTCTGTACATGCCTTTACCAAACATTACCAGCTGGATGGTATCTCCAGAGCTAGAGCTGGTTTTGCTGATGCCATTCTTCATGGCTTCTTGGAAGGCTCTGCTGCTTCCTCCTCCCAGGTTTCTTCTTGAGCTTTTGCACTCTCCCATTAGTAAGGAATACTGCAGAAGTGAATGTAAGGACATAGTACAGTAGTGTAAAATCTTAGCATAAGAGTAGATGTCCTTGCCTTCACCGCTGCAGTATTAACTCCCTCCATCCCCCAGGTCTTTTTCTCTTCCTGGCCATACAGATTCTCCTGGTTTTCCTTGGACTGGTGTTCCTACTGGGGCAATCTGCTCTGAGGATGGTATGCCTGTACAACACCTTTATGCCCTACCTTATGCAAGGAGTTAGCAGGTGACGTTCAGCATACCTTAAAGCAAAGAAAATATTTCCTAAATTGGCCAGATAGAGGGTTTCATGGCAGGGAATTCCATTAGTAAGGCATACTGCAGCTTTGAAGGCAACGACATCTACCATTATGGTAAGATTTTACACAACTGTACTTTTTCTTACATTAAGGCAAGCATACAAATCATATTACTTTTCACAAATGACAGAATTATTTACAAAATACTATCTAGCTGGTCTGGCAGTGTCACATTTCTATATAAATCATATTAATATTTTCAAGTGACATATAATTATTTACAAAATTCCAGCTTGCTGGGCTGGCAGTGTCTTGGTTTATCACATTGGGGATGGCTACAAACAGCCATCCTTAAGACAGCATATGGTTGAAGTAGTAAAAGAATTCAACAATATATCAAACAAAAGCAACTCTTTGAAGGGGCATTAAAAGGAAGTAAACAGGCTAGGTAGTCGACATGTGCTCCCAGTTTCTACATGTCAGAGTTAACTACTGGAGAGGTGAAGATGCAGTTAAAGACAGCACTGCTAAAGTTCACTACAATCCGAACAGGTAAATCAGTGTTAAAGCATGTTTATTTCACTATTAAAGCTACTTTAATTCTGTCATAAAAAGACGTTAGAATGACACATGCTACTGGTTTAGATGTAGCATGTCCCAAGAAAAGAAACCCTGCAATGTCAGTAATGTAAGAAATGAAAGGGAAAAATATAAGTTCTGACAACTATGTGGAGTTTCCTTACAAAATCACTTTTTTATCTTTAGATGAACCATGACAGTCTCCTGACACAGGGGCAGGACATCTGCCTACACTGTTGCTAAATTGCTAATGCAGGTTTGGCTAGCAGTCCGGGCAGTGCAGGGCCAGCTGAATGGTGGGGAAATGTACTTATGGGAACTCTTCCCGCTTGTGGGTTTTTTTTTTTTTTTTTTTGCGGGGGGGGGGGTGTGGCTAATGTTACTGAGTAATCACTGGAGACAAGGTAACCAATAAGAAGCACCTGTGCCAACGGAGTTACCTCATTTGCATGAGTGAGGTCCCTTCATTTGTCCCACAACATTGTTGCCTTTGGGTGTTTACATTATGCAGTTAATCTCATAGTCGCACCAAACAAAAAGGTTTAGATGAACTACCAAAAGACTCCCAATTTCACGGTCAGTCAAAAGGGGTAGTATTTAATGAAATATTTTACAACAAAGTAAGCAGTGGCCAGGATCTATGGTTACAGACAGTTATTACTGCAGATTTTACAGTGATCAGTCTTCAGACTACCCTCTTCCTTCTATCAATGCATGACATAGGAGGACACAACACTGGAAGCACACACCTTTAAAATGTTTAACTCACTAAAGACTTCAAATGCCTGCACCCTCCCACTCCCTGCTGCTTACACAGTGCAGTAGTTAGATTGGTCTCTCTCAGGAGTTAGTTCCTTGGCACTACAGAAACTCTAAAAAGTCTCCTCAAAACATGAAAGCCACCTCAAGTCTTGAGACATAAAGAGACTGCCAACAAGGAGACAGAACACTGGAACTCAAGTAAGCAGCACGGCAGGCTCCATCTCTGCAACATCTGCCTGGCTTGTTACCTTGAGGTTTAAGTGCTATGTTCAGCATAAAGGATGCAATTGCAAAGAGAATGGCATAATAAAAACAGCAGCAAATTATTACAAAATTCTACAGGGAAGTGTGGTAATACACAATGAACCAGTGACAAAGTTTATCACACTTTTATGACATCAAGGACTACTGTTCTCCACACGCCAATGTACAGACTGGCACAGGGTACAATGGGATCAAGAGCATCTGTTCCCTCCGGTTTTGTTATGCTTTAAACGGAGACTGCCACTACCTTCCAACTTCAGAATAACTTCAAGAATAATATGCAATCCACCTCCTCCCTTTACTTAACTGGAACAAAGTTCCAGACTTCAAAAGGGTCTTGTTACTCACAAGACCTCTGCCAAAACCTGAATGGTCATGTTTCAGGATTCACTCTATGTACTGTTTTTTATTCACCTCACCATAATTTTTGTACTTTTCCACACAATTTTTTCCACCTACTTTAATTCACTTTCTTTGTATAAAGAATTTCTATCTGCTCATGATATTTAATGGTCCTATATCTCATTTAGAACTTTATCCTCTAGGATATTCTCTTACCAAATCTAAATCACCAAAATGTAATGGATATTAATATTTCCTGTGCAATGGCCTCACAAGCTGAGCTTGTCTTGCACATTTTGACGATGATATGTAATGTAATACATCTGCACAAATCTGCAGCCCTGCTTACAAGTTGCACAGCTGCAGTCTCCTAACACTAAACACTTATCTTGCATTCCCCGGTCACCAAAAACATTCTATCAAAATTGTATATATTTATTTGATATCCAAATGACGTTTTGCTAGTGTGATGAAGCTTTTCTTAACCACAAGGCAAAATGACAGAATACAGTGGTACAACCTCGCCAACACAACAATAAAAATATTTTACTGCATTTAAAGTTTATTCTTGTACCTTGTTATTGGGCTTTACAAACACAAAATGCAAATACACTAAAAAAAAATAAATCACAAAACAGATTAACCAAGACCAGTAAAGCAATTGTGCATCTGTCTTTTAAAAGGACACAGTCATGAATTTTTGACTGGGTGAAGGATTCTACCTCATTAACTCACACTGTCTCCAGACTGCTACACCACAGATGCAGCGCCCATCTTACTACCAGCAGATTAAGTGAATTTGCCTGTCTTGTCAGCCCAAATTTTATAAACAGCATTTTGCATCTATCCTTCACCTCTCCTGTCCTTGGTGTGTCAGATGACCTCGAATGAGTCTATCAAGCCACCATGCACTATAACTCAGGCAGTCCACTGCATATATCCACCACCCTTTCCGTGAAGTTAAATTTCCTCAGTTCCAAGTTATAAACGTGTTCCTTCTATTTGTAACCGATGCACTTTCTGCCCTCTTCTTATATCCATCCCTTTGTTTCCTATATATTCAGATCATGTCACCCCTTCGCTTCTATTCTGGGATCCCATTTTTTTCAGTCCCCCTAATATTCAACTCCATCCATTTCCTTAACCACTCTTGCCAATTTCTTTTGGCTGCTTTCCATGTTGCCATGTCCTTTGCCTAGTAACACCTCAAACTGAATGGAATACTTCAGATAGTATCTAAATTACAGCCAGGTCCAGATAAAGAATAATGTTCTTCTCACTGGAGTCTAGCATACTGTTGACAATGGCCACAGCCTGACAGAGCAAATGAGCCACTTCCTTGTTGTTGTGGCCTGTTCCTCTTAGAATATACCTGAATATGCTGCTTCCTTGGATCACAGTTTTGTCACTCTGCACCTGACAACTTTGTGTACTGATTAATGTCACCTCCAGTTTTTTTTCTTGGATGGCCTGATTAAGTTCTACCTCATTAGCTCATTCTCCCTGCAACTGCAGCACCCATCTAGCAAACTTCCCAGGATGCCTTTCACAGCTCCTCCCTCCATTTTACTTCTACTACCTCTCGACTGTACAGATTTTTGCAAAACGTCCAGATTTTTACCTCATATTTTTGGTCTGTCTACCATAAAATTGTGTTTTTTCTGGAAAATCACTGGCAAGTCATTGAGAGTTGAAGTCAGAAAATAATGAGACATTTGAGTTTCAGACTTCATATCTTTCAGAAAATCCATGCTACTGCAAAACGTGTTATTCTATCAACTTTCTAAGTTTGTGAGAGCAATATTTAAAAAGTGTCCCTATTTTGGGCCTTTGTCATCCCATTATTTATAGTAGAAGTTAGCAGACCTGTCGCTCAAAGGTGACTCCAGAGCAGAAAAGATGCGTTGAAGAAGAAAAACTGGAAGTCGACCACCACGTAAAAATCCAACTCTTTATTTTAACAAGAAATGAGCGCTTTCGCGTGCATCCAAAAGGCACGCTTCTTCAGATTAATTATACAGACATACTAACACTCTTTTATATATATTCAATTACTTTAAATCAATCTATCAATTGAAATTAAGCTATTATGCTATTTAATTGATAGCAGCATATTAAACAATTAATTAACTCATAAAGTGAAGCGACTTCTCTCCGCTGTAATGGACATCTTCCTGAAATTATATAAATAAGAAAAATAGTAGAAAAAATGATATAGATGATAATAATGGAAATGGTAGTTACATGTTGATATTATGTAATATTATATATATATAAAGATTCATCACCCAAAGACTCCCTATGCTGTGGAACAAAATCCCGGTTTATGTGAGGCAGAGTACCTCGCTGGCCTTGTTCAAGAGGAATCTTGACCAATGGATGGGAGATCGCAGATACACCCCAGGGGTTACCTCAGTGTCACTGCTCGACAGAGGCACAGCTAAATAATGGGCATAGTTTCTCCAAACTAAGGGGTGGCGTAAGCACAAAAACTATAGCTAGGCTTATAAATGCCCTCGGGCAGATAGCCTAGTATGAACCTATGAACCTATGTTGATATAATCTATATCTCAACAGACAATGAATGCATAAATAGTACTTATATGTAGCAACGGTTGCTCCTACTTGATGGCATACAGATCAGTATCTTACTGTTGTTAAAATCACACAGTTTTAATTTAGTAATAAAAAGTGATTTTAACAACAGTAAGATACTGATCTGCATGCCATCAAGTAGGAGCAACCGTTGCTACATATAAGTACTATTTATGCATTCATTGTCTGTTGAGATATAGATTATATCAACATTATATAATATTACATAATATCAACATGTAACTACCATTTCCATTATTATCATCTATATCATTTTTTCTACTATTTTTCTTATTTATATACTTGAGATAGTGTTTGTTTATGCCATTTCAGGAAGATGTCCATTACAGCGGAGAGAAGTCGCTTCACTTTATGAGTTAATTAATTGTTTAATATGCTGCTATCAATTCAATAGCATAATAGCTTAATTTCAATTGATTGATTTAAAGTAATTGAATATATATAAATCTAAGAGTGTTAGTATGTCTGTATAATTAATCTGAAAAAGCGTGCCTTTTGGATGCACGCGAAAGCGCTCATTTCTTGTTAAAATAAAGAGTTGGATTTTTACGTGGTGGTCGACTTCCAGTTTTTCTTCTCCATTATTTATAGTGTTGTCCAGATTTACTGTTTTAAGAGGTTGAAAGGTATGTTACAATTCCTCCTAAACATAATCTTCACACATTTTCAAACCAAAGAACCTGTATAATTTTCTGTCTTCCTAAACAATCTTACACAGAATGTTAATATAACGGAAACTGCACCATGTCTGAAAATGATCTACTCAAATCAAGTAATATTTCTAAACAAATACATACAATTTCTGCTACACTATAAACCGACCTTAATGGAGTTTGAAGCTGGCTAACCTTAAACAGTTTAACTGATAAACACACACAAAACACAAGCTATGCTATTTGATACAGTTCATTCACTAGTTCAAAATTATCAGTTTTAATTATTTGCTGCAGCTCACATACTACATTAATCCTCCCTATTGCAGACTCGCCATCCCAAGAGCACTTCTATTTATGTATTCAGTTAAATTCTAGCATTACTGTAGAGTCCAGTTGTATCCCAGGTGTCTCCCTTCTCATTCTGAAAAAAAAAAAAATCACTCACTTTGCTTGGGTAAAAAAAAAACAATCAAAACTTTTAAACTTAAAGCCTTGTGTGGTGATCATTAAAATATTTCTCTTCCTGACATAAAATGTGCTCTGTCAGTTAAAGCACTGTTCTCTTCACCAAATATTAGTCTAAATCAAACAACGAAAAAACGGCAAACTTGTTAACATAACTGAATATAAACAACACCACTGTCTTGCACTGAAGAATGCCTTTACTGATGAACTTGGCTCAAATTCTTCCCACTAAATCTGAAACTATTCTTGCGACTGGCAGAAAGTTATAAACAATAAATTTAAGGAACGAGGACATAGCTCCTTGTGAGCCTTTGCACTTCTGACTAGGCTGCACTGCACTACTGGAACATCAACTGTCTGTCAATCAGTGAAAGGACAACACTACTGTCAACTACTTCCTCTCTAGCAAACAAAACCACCAACACCTTTCAATATCTACAAGATTCCAAAATTCAAGATCCCATACACAAAACAGGCCACATTTTCCATGATAATACTAACAGAGCTTTTTCAAAAACTAACCCTCCAGTGTGACATTCTATTCCTTAGGTCATGCATAATTCCACACTACCTCAAGTGCTTCGATTCAAGCTAATTTTACAACACCTTAATGTAAAACTTACAACTTTTTTTCTTAACATATTATGAAATGTGCCTATATAAGCATTTTCTGCTTCCTGATAATTTTCAGCATACTGTTTTTACTTTTCCTGCCCTCACTAGCTTCCAATTAAAAACAGTTTATGAGATGTACATAAATATTTCTGTTTTGCAAGCTTGTTACTTCTACTGATGTTGTGTTTTTACATTTAAATGACAAGTTTAACTACATAATGTAATGTAATATGTAAAACAAAAATACTGCAGTAAAGATTCCCTTCTAATCTGGACTGTAGCCGAAAACAGTCTTCAAACCAGATGAGTTATCCTTTTATCAACTGAAAATAAAACTAATTCTTCCATATGCATCAAGTCTAAGAAGACATAATGGGGACTTTATGACACAGGTGAAATTCACAACCCCTTAAAAGTACAAAAGGAATGTATGACCAGTCATACAGTAGTTTGCATTTAACTTTACCACTAAAATTACAGTGCCAACCAATATGGATTTCACTTTCAAATTCATCAAGATTGGTGCTGTTCTACCTATGATTTCACCAGTTAAATATTTGGAAACCTTTGTGTGTTTATCAGGTTAGGCTTACGGCATAAGTTCTATTCAGCGGTAACCCAAAAGGACTGGTGTGGTTAACTGATGAGTCAGAGTCACAAAATTTACAATTGACTATCACACCAAAACTACTGACTGAAGTCTGTTTGAAGCTCATAGCCTTACCATCCCATGTCACATTATCAGACAGATGCAGCACCCTTCCAATCAATTTATAATTACCATTCTGCCACATCTCCACTGACAGACGCTTTTCCTCAGTTCCATGCTCATCCATATGCCTACGAGTTTTGGTAATATTCTGAAAATATTTGGCACCTGTACATTAGCAGCTAGTCTGGCAACTCAGCACCGTAAAAATCCACTGCCAATCATTAGCGGACCGGAGTTCCGCTGTGGCGACCCCTAACCGGGAAAAGCCGAAAGATATTACTTTTACATTAGCAGCTATTCTCACTTCCCCAGTGCTGCTTTACAGTTTCCCAGAATTAAAAAAAAAAAAAAAAAAAAAACAACACACATCCTAGAAAGAACAAAGGACTACTTGCAATACTTATTGTGAGCTTCAAATGCAAACTGTATTGCCAGACAGCAATTTTTAATGGGTTCAGAAGTCAAGTCCCTTAAAAGTAATCATCTTGAAATATCATAATGCTCTTTCACAAATGTAGGAAGAAAACTGCCCTACTGTAAGAGCCTCAACAGAAAACTGCACTCCCTGGAAGTACTCCTCACCCTGGAAGATGCTGACATTGGTGCAGTCACTAAGACTTGGTTCAAGGACACAGACAGCACCCAGGCCATACAAGGCTACAACACCTTCCACATGTTCAGACCCCAACACGAGCATGAAAGAACCAAAGGTGGAGGTGTATACATCTTCATTAAATTCAAATACATCTCAAGACTGGTTAAACAGTACAACACTCTACAACTACTCCAGGTACAATTAAATATATGTAAAACACCCTACCACATCATCGCTAGCTACAGGTCCCCCATCATGAACCGAGAAAAACACACCAACTACCTGAACTTGCTAGAATCATTCCCTATACAGCCAGACACTTTAGTCATGGGACATTTCAACTATCCTTCCATAGAATGGTCAACATGCACTAACAGAAATGTGAGCACACTGAGGTTCCTGGACTTTGTTAATTCAAATGCTCTGGAACAGCTAGTCTGCAACCCCTACAAGGGACTCGAACATCCAGGACCTGGTACCAACATGAAGGGATCACAAACTGTCAATCTGCTAACAGATTTCACTTCCTGTCACCACCAGACACACCTCAAAGCATCCCTATCACCAAGTCCACTACCTAGCATTTCCAAAGAGCATGTCATATCCGCCCACTCCAAGGCCAAAAACACAGCCTCCATGGGACCAGATAACATCCCAGGCTACTTAAACAATCTACAACAAGAAATAGTAGAACCACTAGGCACTCTGTTAAGCCATAGCCTGAGCACTGGATTTGTTCCAGTAAAGTGGAGAGCAGCAACAGTAATCCCTCTACACAAAGGGGGATTACTGTTGCTGCCATAAGCCTAAAAATTTATCTGCAAGGCCATGGAAAAAAATCATCATGGACATTATCAATAAGGACATACAGTAGATGACCCTCAAACTCTTGAGCTTACCCAGTTTGGCTTTGTTAAGGGTAGGTCTTGCTTATGAAAACTGGTGGACTTCTTTGAGAATGTCAGCAAAGCCCTGGATGAGGGCAAAGCAGTACATACCACCTATCTTGACTTAGTTAAGGCCTTCAGCACAATCCCCCACTCAGGAATCATTGAGGAAACTCTCCCAGCTGGGGATTAACTCATATGTCACTAGATGGGTAGCAAACTGGCTCACCAACAGAATGCATATTGTCAAAGTTGGGGATTCCACCTCCACCAATATATCATTTACCAGTGGTGTACCACAGGGATCTCTGCTGGGCTCTCTACTATTTGGAATCTACTTCTCAGACATCCAGGTGAAAGTAGATGGCCTGTGGCTTACCAAGTTCACAGATGAATACAAACTAGGTACAGTCACCGAGTCCCCCAACGATGTTAAAAAGGGGCTAACGTAGACAGATGACTGGTGTCGGAGTCAGAGTCTAAAACTAAACACAATAAAAGTGCATCATTATCCCCCTTGGCAAAGAAGTGCCCCCTGCAAACTACATTACAGATAGCACCCCCCTAAGCTCAAACACAGTGGTGACAGACTTGGGAACACAGGCTGACAGCAATTTAAACTTCAGTCACCTTGAATCCACAGCGGTAAATAAAGCCTTTTACATTGCACATTTCATAATTAAGCTCCTCGCATCCAAGACTAAGGATTTTATAACTCCTCTATACTCGACCCTCAGCAGATCACTGATTTAGTACAATGCTCCCTTTTGCACGTACCTCACTAGACACCTGCAACAACTGGAGAGACCACACAGGTTTCTAACCAAGAAATGCCATGACCTGTATGGAAAGACTGAAAGCCCTGTCTCTGTACTCTGTATCCTACAGGATGCTGAGATGTGACCTCTGCCTGGCCTACACAGCGATCTCTGACTCTGCCCTAATGGAAATGCTGCATGTGCACAAATCAAATGGGACAAAAGTCAATCACTCCAGGGATATCAACCTAGCCTGTGACATAAATGGAACATGTTGGAGAGACAGCTATGTCTCACAGAGATTGCTGCTCCTCTGGAACAAACTCCCACTTCATGTAAAACAGAGCTCCTCAATGACCCTGTTTAAGCACAACCTTGACAACTGGATGGGAAAACGTAAATTCACCCTGGAGGTGGCACCTATGTCCCTCGTAGACTGGGGCAGCCGGTGCTAATCACTGATTCACTCTGCCAACAACAACCATCTAATCACGACTAGGGAACAAGGGTATTACATGGCTAGGCTTGCTAAGGCCCTAGGGCCATTAGTAATCTCCTATGAACCTATCTTTTGTGGCCCAAAAAAAAAAAAAAAAAAAAAAAAAGGGCCATGGTTTGCAGCACTTCACTGTCTAGTCTGGTCTGGTTGCAGTGCCTTCTGTGAGAAGTTTGCATTTAATACCCCTCTTTTCCCCTCCCTTTGTTTCAGAACTGTAAATGTTAGGATGGAAATTGTTTTTCTTTTTTCTTAAATTATGTAATGACATTCTACATACATACTGTTTGCACATTTCCTGTTATCCCATATACAGTGATTTCATATTCTGCACTTCTATTCACATCTCAGTGTTTGCATCCCATAATGATCAGAAAACAGTCCATATAGAGCAACACTCAACAGAGTTTAGTAAATTTAAAATATATAAATCCTCGCTATAGCTATTTGCCAGGGTCTCTGGTTTCCTCCCATATCCCAAAAATGTACTGGATGGACTAGCAATTCTCCAAGCTACCCACTGGTGTATTTACATGTGCCTTGCAATTGAATGGTGTCAGCATTATGTCCTGCTTACAGAAAAAGGCTCCATCTCCAAACAAGTCTGGATCAAATAAATTGTGTATTCAAAATGCATGGCTAGTATGAAAGGGAGGTGGGTGTCCCTGCCCCCTCATACAATAAAATAACAGTTTGAAAAAAGACAGTAGGCATGTAGCAGTATTGCAGAAAGGGATTACTTGCCCCTTGAACTACTTGTCCCTTGAACTAAAACAATGTAAGATGAAATCAGGAAACCTGCAAAATAAGACTGCAAACTCTTTACACAAGGTAAACACATTTCTAAAATATACAGTATAGGGCATTCAGATGCCCACAAGAAAACAGAAGATAAAGAATGGTGATGATACTAAGATTAAAAATAATAAAGAATATGTTTTCCAACTTTATAAATTCATTTTCCTCTTCAGAAATGAACTACTATTGTTGTATTTGTACTAATTTTCACACACACAAGCTTGTAGTGCTGCTTAGATAAAAATTAACAAAGCATTCTCAGAGCCGCAGGGGTTGTAATAAACAACACTTCAGGAAGGTCACCACAACTCTCAACTGATCCAGGGACAAACTTATCTCTTTTCACTTTCCAAATTTTGTGTGTGTTCCTCAAAATAGGTGTTGTTTCCCGGTAAATCATTGAGGACTCAAGTCATTACATAATAAAATATATGAATTTCAAACTTCCTATACTTTAAAAATGGAATCATGCACATTTCTGTAATTTGCCGACTCCTTTAAACTGTAGACAGCGTGTGTCACATAGTAAACACATGACACTTGGAATCAGAAATGCCACCTTCTTCACACACAGCAAACTGCAGTCTATTCAGTGTTATAGCTATGTATTCAGCTATTAAAATATAAAATCTTTCTAAGTTGCAGTATTTCTTTCTCATTCTTGCTCGGCTATTAAAAGGTCGTGATTCAGATGCTGCTACCAGAATAGTGTTACACCCAACTACCAAAAGACATACCTCCTGCAAAGCCTTCTGCGTAGCTGGAACTCCCACCGATAAGTAACTCTCCCATCTCGACCCTACGTCCCACTTCTGGGTAGCTACCTTGAGGACTCCGCGGTGAAACCCCTGTAACAAGGCCATCCCAAACTTTGCACCAGTTCGCAGTGCCATACTAAACAGCAAAGGCTGGAAACCGCCCACCTACAGCCTCTGTAGAATATACCACCTCACGCTCAAACCAGCACCTCCAAGTTATTAGGCAAAGAGGCGGGACACAAAAAACAAAGGTGGAGATTCGCTTGGCAACAGTCAACGATAGCAGCGTGTTGCCGGCGAATTTCTTTTAGAGAATTATGGGAGGTGTAGTTTATGCAGTTTGCAAGAAAGTTGGTGGACCGGTGAGGCAGTAAAATGCAATCAGGGTATTTGAGGATTTCTACCGTGGGATAAATGGTGCTAATGAGCTTCAAAGCAGTAG
Organism: Protopterus annectens; assembly: GCF_019279795.1. NCBI lineage: Eukaryota > Metazoa > Chordata > Ceratodontiformes > Protopteridae > Protopterus > Protopterus annectens. The sequence continues at coordinate 1,843,456,225 of NC_056726.1, read as the reverse complement.
GATAAACAGTAGTTAAAATGGTACATAGAAGTAATTTTTGAAAATCATAAGAAGAACAGGTTTTGGGGGGAAAGCGGTAACAGGCAGATTGAGTTATTTTAAGTTTGCGCCATTTGCTGCCATTACGATTGTCTTATTTGTACTCAGTTCCGTGTGTTTCAGTTTTGCATTCCATTCACCTGTCATTTACTGAAGTTTTTCTTCAGAGTCTTTCTGTAATGCCCACTGTGTGCATGCATGTACTTTCTTGATCTAGCCCCTCCAACCTGTTTGCTAATGTAGTCCCAGCACTATATTTGTGTTATTGGGTCTTTGTACATAGCTTGCACTAATTCAACCAATTTTTCTAGAATGTCTAACCACTACAGGGTGCCCAAATCAGCTTTTTTAGGACCTTGTTTTATGCTTTTTCCAGGTCTAGGCATGCCTAATTGGACTCTTTCCTCATCTCTAGCTTCTTAACTATCTCACTGCAAACATTGGTCAGTTGTGCAGCATCCTGATCTGAATCCAAACTGCTTATCTCCCAGCTTACTTGCTACTACTCTGCATATTCATTTATCAATCACCCTCTCCAGAACTTTCACGCAGTGTGACATGAGTTTGATACCTCCATACTGCCCACAGTTGTGAATGTCCCTTTTGTTCTTGTACACTGACACTAGAATGCTTATTCTTCATTTCTCTGGAATATGCCTTTCTCGCCATACAGCTATGAATACCCTCTAGAGCCATTTCTCCCCTAACTCACTCAAAATTGGGATCATCTGCTATGAGGCCATCTGAGCCTGCTGCTTTCCCTGACATCCTTTTCCTTAGTACTCTTCTTAATTCTTCTAGGGTGAACTCTTATTCCTTTTTCATTGTAGGCTGTGTCTGGGACACTACAGTTTCTGTGGGGTTTTCTTCATTCAGAAACTTCTGGAAATGCTCCTTCCATCTGTCTTTGATGTTCTGTGGACTGGTGAGTAGGTTTTTACTAGCATCCCTTATGAAGGGTGTCTGATGACCTTCTTTGTCTTTCTATCTTTTCCTTGCATTATGATAGACTTTCTTTATGCCATATACTGAGTCATTAAGCTGGTAGTCTGCCTCTGATGTTTTGGTCTTTGCTGTTGTAACTGTTCTGTCTTAAGCATCAAGTATTCCTTCTTAGCCTGGTCCATCTTTTCAATCTCCCACGTTTTTCCTCTACTGCTTCTTTTTTTTTTTTTTTTTGCTAACTTCCTGGACTTCTACATTCACCCACCAACTTTCTTTATTTCCATACCTGGCTTAACCACATATCTGTTCTATAGTCCTCACACATGCTGTTTTGAGATGCTGCCATTCTTCTTCAACATCACACTTTTCCTCTTCTTCCTGAGGTGCTAGAGCCTTGTGTATTTCCTTGATCTCATTTGCTTTCATTCAATCAACTTCCAGGTCCTTAGCCTAGTGTTTGTTGACCTTAGAGCTTTCTCTGACTATTGCTTGAATCTGATTGTGGCCACCAATGGTTAATGCTGTGGACTAACTGTTTTACTGGGATGACTTTGCAATCTCTGATTGTACTCCAAACCCCATTTCTTGCTAGGAGGAAGTCTACCTGAATTGCATGTTACCCATGTTTGCATGCGATTTCTTGACCGTCTCTTTTGCTGAGCAATGTATCATCAAGTCATTTGCCAGACAGGAGGCTAACATGATCTCTTGTTCTTTTTTCTTGTTGCCCATCCATGTGGATCCAGGCAGTCCTCATATCCTGTTCTGTCTTTTCCAATATGAGCATTTAGGTCCCCCATTATCAACACCAACTCACCCTGTCCTGCTTTATCTAGCAGGTCCTACAACTGCTACCTGAATAAACTCTTTTCCTTGTAATCACAACCCAGATGTGGAGTATAAACTGAGATTATGAATATTCCCTGCCCTTACACTGGAGTCTAATTGCCATGAGTCAATCACTAATTCTGATGACATCCCTCACTGTCTTCTGAAGCCTCTCCTTCACCACAATTTCCACACCATTTTTACTCTTTCATCCCCATGAGTAGTAGACTCTGGATCCCAAGTCAAGTGGCTTTGCAACCCTGCCTTTTGAACTTGTGCCCTGGATACACAAGATATCCAGCTTCCTTAGCACCTTACCTCCAACCTGCACCCTGTCAGTGAACCTATATTGGTTCATATGTTCATAGATGTATACTAGGCTAACAACCACTAGGAACCTTATAAGCCTAACCGTACAACCCAAAAGTGACACACAGATTTGATTACATTTGATTTATAGGGGATAATTTATGATTGCCTCTGTCCATCAGAGACATAAGAGCCAGACCAGGGTTGAATTTCCAATTATCCATCCATTGGTCCAAGTTGCACATAAATAGGGATAGGGAGGAAATGTGTTTCATACAGATGAGGAAGCTTTTACAGAGAATATGAATTTTCTGAGAAACATATCTATCTCTCCAATGTATCCTATTTAAGTTGCAAGCAGATTTTAGGTCTTTTAATTGAGTAGTTCTGATGCTGTTTGTTTTGTGGACATGCAAAAGGTTTTGCACATCTGCAAAACAGCATCAGAGTGTAGCTATTCTTTAGTTCATGTTTGACAGGTTGACTGCTTTCACATCCAGCTTTCTCTCAGGATCTACCTCCCCAGTAATCCAAGTTGGGCAACTGGACACCAATTATCAAGTAGTTTATTGACCTAGCATTGTTGGGCTTTATGGTAGGCACACACTAGCCAATAGAGGCATATATACCCCTTCCTCCTTTAGCATGTGTCCCTGGTGTAGGTCCGAGTAGCTGGGTCCACTACCCATTTATCACCAGCAAACACCCATGCTCATTTTTTGGGAACATTCGTCAACATGACCAGATCATCTAGAGGAAGTTTTCACTCCCCGTAGTATATGGAGGTTACTCATTATACAGTACATCTGACATCAGTGACTGATCCTTTCTAACTTTTTTTTCTTGGATGTAGGCTAAAATTCAGAACTGGAGATAACCTCCCATTTATGCTGATTCTATCTAGCAGAATCAGTGAGATGTTGCTGCCCAAATGCATTTTTCTGTGTAACGACTAAGTTTATTAAATAAGCATAAAGAAACTTCAAAAGAACTAATTAGACCACTTCAATGACTCTCAATCACTTAGATTAGCATTGAACAAAGTGATGATGCCCAAGTCAAAATGTAGATTAGGATTTGCTAGCTTTCAGGTTTATGGACTACCTCCCCCTCCATATCAAAGCCTCAGCAATCAGTGTGTCCCACAGCTGATAATGCTGCCTCCAAAAGCATCAATGGAATGCTTCAACAGTAGGAAGGAGAGTAAGCAAAGAATAACCAAATGAGCCCTGGCAGAAAAGAAGTACAGGAAGCTTTTGTTGAAATGGTCTAATGATATTGCTGGATGGAACCTGCTGCGTACTTTGTGGGATTTATCACAGACCTTAGAAAACTTACACCCAATCCACTACCAAAACTGGATTGAGTGGAATATACTGGTCTGAGCAGAAAAGTGTTTACTGTGGGAAATTAAGTAAATGCTTTTGATGACTATCCACAGCTAGTGAGAAACTGAATTTGTTGAAAGGGCAGTATTTGCATTTAAGGTCAATTTACCTTTTGATGGGACTGGTTACTGATTATATTTACATTTCACAGTGGTTGATAGTTAATAGCTTGTACATATAAATTAGCAGGGGGAAATTCTTCTGAGTCATTATCTTTGCTGAGCAGGCACAAATGTATTCCCCCATGCCACCAAAAATGGAAGGAAGAAGGACCATGGCATGGAACTGTTAGACAACACAAATTAGAACAGATATTACTTGCTAGTATATATTTAGTTATGGACATTAGATATTTAAAATGGTTCATAAATGATAGCTTTTTCCACTCAATGAAGCTCAAACTTAGGACTGTCCGTAGGATGGATACTTGCTGGTAATGCACCAATCCCATGCAACTTATACATAAGAATATGGCATTGTAAAGAAGCACATTCTTGCTGGTCCAGGCTGAGACAGATTGCTATTTTGGCTATTGTAGTCTCTTAATTAAACTGGAAGATAAAGGTTCCTCGACCCTATGACTCAGCAGGTCACTATCTCCCACTGGAAATCTGTAAGTGACTAAGAAAGGTGGTCTTGATGTTTTCTGGCTATTATACTTATTTTATGGAAGGAGTTAAATAATGATATGAATATGTATATAAATGTGAGAAAGATTTCTATACTTTAAAGATGATAATCAGAAGAGCAGGTAATGTTTTTTCCCCTTGTATTAAGGGGACAATTCGGTTTAGCAAAGTAATTGTTTAAGTTGGGGATTTGGTAGAATTAACATTATAATTTTACAAATATTTGCACAATAAATTTTCCTCAAGTTAATTTGCCACTGCATAGTATATGACATTTTCTTTTTGCAGGAGTTGCTTAGTGTTGTTCTCTTGCACTACAAAAATATGGCCTTTTTGTCTTGTGAGTCCTCTGTCCTGCTGTACTTCTCTTCTTATGTTTTCCCTAAGGTAGACTACTACCCCACCCCCATCTCTCCTCTCCTGCCCTACTTGAACAACTGATATCACAGCATTTCCATGTCTCTTTCCCTTTCATCATATGCAGAGGTACACAGCACCTTCTTACACCTTGCTCAAGGTTTCAGAGGAGAATGAGAATACAATTATTTACTACTTAACAAATTAAGAACATTTGCTTCCAAATCACACCTGGTTGTGTTTTTAAAGGAGAAACTCTTTTATATATATATATATATGGGGGGGGGTGAGTAGCACAGTGGCACAGACGTTAGCATAGCTACCTCACAGTGCTTGGCCTACCAGTTCAGTTCTCAGCTAGGGTGCATTTTATCTGGCAGCTAGTCGAGAAGATTAAGGCCATGAGCTGTTAACAAAATGCTTTCTCTAGTACAAGCTTTGATTTTTCCTCAGCCTCCACTTGTTTACTCTATGACTTGGAGCAAGTCACTTAACCAAACAATGCTCTGGGGCAATTGGGAATTTGAGCTAGTCTCCTTATAGTCTCCTGAACCGCATGCACTGTGACCACCTAGAAACCAATAATTATATATATTAGATTTACTCAGATAATAAAAAATGCATCACCAGATGGGTGCATATATGCATATCACATTCTTTGTACTCTAACACCTGTTTATATAAAATAATGCTGAGAGAAGAGGTAAGGTACAGATACACATGGAAAATGCTTATCAGATCAATTTATAAACTAGCAAGTAGTTTAATAAGTAGCTTAAGAATGCATGGGTAAACATTTCCTACTCCCTGAGCATAAGCATACTGTTTTTCAGTGCAAACAATCCATACTTAGCATAAAAATGCACCTTTCAGTGTGTGTGTGTGTGTGTGTGTGTGTGTGTGTGTGTGTGTGTGTGTGTGTGTGTGTGTGTGTGTGTGTGGTCCAGCATCCTGTCTGGGATTAGTTTCTCAGTGCCTTGCATCCAAAAAATGCTCAGACAAGCTCAGGCTTCACTATAAATTTGAATTTGATAAAGTGGGTAATGGGGAAATGAATGGATGGTCAGCATTTTATATTTCAGATAGAGACCTGACTGAAACATTTTATATGATCAACAACAAGATTCTTTTTTGTAAATTACGGTATGGGTTTGGGGCTGAAGTAACAAATTGGTTCACCAACTATTTAGAAGATCACTGCTTTAAGGATAAATTTGGGACAGTCCTCTCTCGACCTTAACTATTCACCTGTGGCATTCCTTAGTTCTCACTTATGGATACCTTTTTATTTACCTCTTACATTAACCCCTTCCTATCTGATCTCACAGGTGTCAGTGGGCTGTAATATACAGATGATGTGGTCATTCATACGTCTTCTTCCTCTCACTTAACAATGAAGATAACTCTTTTGAGCTACTTTAACTATTTTGTGCAATAGCTGATTGGGAGGAAGCATCTCACAAAGTGTAACAAATTTAACATAATGATGTCTGTAAACTAAAGACATCTTAAAGAGTTATGATTAACTCTCTCATCACTAACTGATTGCATTATGTGCATTTTGTCCTGGCTGTACCTATTTTTAATATTTAATCTATACCTTAACTTTGATAAACATGTGGACTACATACATTACCTCCAGCGGATCTCTTTTGAGTTTGTAATCTTCTAAGGGGAGTGGCCTGAGCCTTTTAAAAAATGAAGTTATTGCCTCATAGTTCAAACAAATTATAATATCTCTAGGAAAAGTGATCTGTACAGTAGTTGCATTAATTGGATTCATGGTCTTAAAACAGAATTTATAAGCCACAATAAGTACAGTAAATGCTAACTTTTATAATGCCGCATAAAAAGGTTTGATATCAAAGTAACCATTCAAGCAACACACATACTGTCAGCAGCAATTTCTTCACACAGCTGTGAGCTTTCATACCAGACTAAGCAATTCCGTCTGTGTCACCTGATTGTTGATATATTTAGAGGAATATGAAAATGATTATAATACAAATAAATATTATTCAAATAATATTCAATATCTCTTTATCTGCACTAGACAGAGGTAAAATATCAGTATAGTTTTGTTTGCCACTGTATAAGCTTTAAGAGGAAATATTCTAATATATTGTATGTATCATGTTTTTGGCATTGTTAATTCAAAGGTGAACAAGCAATGTTCAATACCTAGAGGTGTCAACATGATGTAAGTGCAAAAACTCCTAGAAGTGTCACTAGGATGTAATGAGTTAATAAGCTACTGTCTTCATCATGGAAGATCTCAAGGATCATCTTGCCTGCTGAAGGGATACAGGATATGAATTGCTTAAACATAGTAAGGCCTTGTTAAGATTAATGCTAGTGGCTGCCATAAAAACAATTACTAGAAAATCGAAATCAAAGTCTAAGCCAACCATACTTGAAGTAGCAAATATTGTAACACAGATAAAATATTAAGAAGTGGGATATTTAGAAAAGGGAAGGAGTAAATTACATAGAAAAAATGGTAATTGTCAGAACAATAAATGCAGAAAATGTTTTGGAGACGGAATGGGGTTTAACAGAAGGCAGGAATTTAACAAAATAATGAAATGTTGGATTGATTATATTATGAAGAACACTATATGTGATATACAATGTTTGTAAATGTGAAATTGTTAATATTGTTTGATTATTTTTATATAAATGTAAGTTTGCCTGTGTCACACATAATTCAATAAAGGTGTTGCAGTAGGGAAAGGAATTCTGCTGGATAGCATCCTAACACTTATTAGCATGCATCATTCCACAACTGCAAGAGACTGCTAACGTGTTAAACAGAACATGTAGTGTTAGAGCACTAACACGTCATTTAGAAAATCACTCTAATGTATGTCACAGAAAACTCACGATCCCACATTTAGCAAGCTCTGACTTGCCATTGTGCATAGTACTAGCTAAGCTATAGAGCAACATCCTTGCAATGTTTCTTATAGATTTTCCCCAGTGCATGTTTTCTGTGCCCTCAAATCACAGGGACATGATGTCCTGCTCCTTGGAAGAAGTCCGAGCAGATTAGGTGTTATGAGCACTTCTTTATAGTGAGATCTAAAACATGGGACTCTGCCAAACTAAGGAAAATATCTGATCTTTGTAAGTCCAGATGTTTGTTATTCAGATTTCTGAAGGATAAATGTACCTGCTCTGGTTTCCCCAACCATTTGATTCTTAGGTATTATTAGCATGTTTACAACCTACTGTTCTTCCCCCATGTTGAGCAAATTCATACCTCTACTTTCTCATGTGTGTGTGTGTGTGTGTGTGTGTGTGTGTGTGTGTGTACATATACACACACACACACACACACACACACACACACACACACACACACACATTGTATTTATGCATATAGTGCATACATCAAGATTATTTCTGATGGAAGTTAATAACTGATTTCTACTGACAGTAAGGGTAGCTTGTTTAGACCATACCTTTGGAAGGTGCTGAGAGTACTATGTGTGTGTATATATATATATATATATATATATATATATATATATATATATAGATAGATAGATATATGCTATTTTTTGTATTAGTGATACTTATATTTTTATTTATATTTATTTTTTGAGTCCCCCCTCCTCCCAATTTGGTGTTAGTTTCCTAAACAGTGTGCTGCAGTCATAGACCTTCAAATAGAACATGATTAAACATGGCGAATACTAAGCAAACTATAAGAACCTGAATATAATTATACTTCCTAAAACTTTTACTGAATATCTCAAGTTTTCAGACCTTGGGACTTTCCTAGTAAGGAATCTTTGTACCTTTTCAAGTTCTTACTGAGTGCTTGTTTAAAGTCTACAAAATTTAGTATTGTATATTCATTAATGGTTAGGCCAGAGAGGTATAAGATGCTACACAGATGTCCATGGAGTGACTGACTATTCATGCCCTTTAGAAGTAGATGAGTTACAACATGTGATATACACTTGGTACAAATTTGAATTGTTGTCTACCATTTTTTGTGATTTGGTCATTTATATTGTAATGATCTCCTTTTTATCAGGTCTCATGATGCTACATTTACTGGCATTAAAGTTGAAGCTATTACTGCTTCACCTAGTGTGTATTTATGTAGACCTTGCTGAACTTTAACACCTTATGCTAAAGTAATTTTGCTACCTGCTTTGTAGTCTTCAGCATATTTGGTTATCCACAACTTATTTCCCACTGTTATATCTGAGAACAGTCTGTACAAGCCTTCCGCTACATAAGCTTACTGCTGCCGCTAGACATTATTACCTCTGACTTCTTTGTAAATAATTGCACTGTTGACTGCCTCTGATATATTATGTGCATCTACAGAATGAAAACGTGTACATGTTTTAAGGATGCTGTTCTGTAGCTTTGTAACAAGTTCACATTCTCAATATATGATGCTTTTCGAACTGATTGGAAACAGTTGCCCTTTACAGTAATATACACTGTAATAAATATTAAGCTTTACTTTTGTTCTTTTTCTCATAACTGCATTTATTTACTTTTGCTGTCTTATTAGCCTAAATCTTTGTTATACTTTATACTGTTTCATAAGTTCTTGTTTGTTATACAAAATATGTTTATGTATTTTGCACTGCTTACTACATAAATGTCTATATATGTTTGCATGTGTTGTTTAACCAGTTGGTCTGGGAGGTGGCTGAAATGGGGTCCTACACCAAATTGGTAAACAAACTTTAAATGAATGGATGAATATTCACTTTTGTTAAATGTTGATCAGATTAATCCCAATGTGTGGGTTAATTTCAAGGGAGATTTGAGGTGGATTTCATGCTGACTCAGAAATTTGGGCAGAAAACCAAGGAAATAGCATTATGTTATGACTATTGTAAAAAGGAAAATAATGTGATAGACAACATGGCTGCATTTATTACATTGCAGAATTTAATAGTAGACACCTACTCTTTTTGAAAGAAAAATAATGTGATTAGACAATGTGACAGTATTTGATTGTAATTTTAATGAAGTTCCTTTGCTCTTTTTTAGAAATGTCATGGGATAGTTTATGGCTACCTGTGCTACCAGCAACTCAAGCAAATGACGTCTTGGGTTAAGATCTCATTTGAAGGACAGCACTTCAGAAGTGTAACACTTAGTATTGGAAAATGAATCTAAGCACCTAGTGTGGGAACAAAAATCAGAGCCTTCAGATCTTCCTGGCATGACAGCATGTGTTGCAGTCTTTTGAGCTAATGACAAGAGACAAACCTTTCATATGCTTCATATCATGTATTTGTAGTTTTGTTTACAAATACCTTTGTAAACAAAAATCTGTTTACTATGTAAATTTCTTTCCCTCTGGTCAGTGAATGAAATCCGTCCTTTAGGGATCAGTCCATTACATTTATCAACAAACATCATATAAACAAATGATTAACTATAATTGACTCTTCTGTAGTTCTCATTTAGTGCAATTCAGCATCGGCAAAACTTTGCAATTTATTCTCTTCAATATATATCACTGACCAGAAGAATTTGGCATGGGACATCAATTAATTTTTTCATGATGAGAATGTCTTGTGAATGACAATACAAGTTATTCATAACAGATGTCTTCTAGACTTAGTGGAACACAATATACTTAGCAGTAATATGTGGTAGGACTTCTACATCTCACTATATGGAAGACTGCAGTCAAATGGGTCTTTCAGGCTTTTCTCCTAATGGTAAAACAAAAACTTTAATGCACACAAAAGAGAGTTAGCGCTTTCACAGTGTCTGATGAAGCGGTGAGAGCACACTGTGAAAGCGCTAACTCTCTTTTGTGTGCATTAAAGTTTTTTGTCTTACCTTCAGCTGTGCTAGTTTTGGTACTTTTTTTTAGTAGTTTCTTGTCATTGTACCGCTCTATTTTTATTCTCAACATATGTTTTGCACTTTTTTCCTAATGGCTCGACATGTCAGGAACTGCCAGCTATATGCTTATTATTATCTTCTGCACCTCCAGTTGGGTTACTGTGCATCAGCTATTGCATAACTGTTTTCACAATGTTTATCTTGTTTTAGATTTCCTGAAATGCTGACGATAACTTACTTGAGGCATTGCCAAGCTTTGTAAAGTGGTTTAAATTAAGGATGCCCTCCACTATATTATCTTCTTACTGTTAATACCATTCATAAAAGAGTCCTCTACACTACAGTAATACCTATGAAGTTTTCTGATTATGCTTCACTGGTTTTTCAACTGCTGTTACTGTTTCTGAATTCTTGTTGCTTTCTCTTCTGTTGTTGTTGAAATGCACATATCTGGCCATTTATAAATACTGAAGTCCGAGATTATCTTTATCATAGTTCACTAAAATATCTAATGTCCAAAAGACCAAAGCATATAATTTATTTATTTATTTAACATTTGTTGACCGGGAAAGTCCGATTAGGTTCCACAGATCCTGTTTTCAGCAGAGGCTCGGGGAGAAATGCTCCAGAAGCATGTCTTTAGAATATAATACATTATATAATGTCATAGGAATGGATTAAACTTTTTTGTTGACATGTAGGATGACTAAAAATGGTGTTTCCTATTTCAGAGATGCAGTGAATTCAGTTGCAGGCTGCATTGTAAAAGGGATGATGATACTGATTAGCTCAGTCCCACTTGTAAAACTCCAATGGTCTCATTGTATGTTTGCTTATTTGTTTGTTTATACATTATATACTTTTTGTTGAGTGGCTTAATCCCACTAGGTACACTGCCTTTTTTCAAGAGAAATCTATGGTGGAATTTATACAGCTGAGGGAAACTTGGTTAAGATAGGGTGAGAAATTATGTTTCTCCTTTTACATAGGTATGTTGCTAGTATGTCCATTGATCCAGAAGCAAGATGGCAGACAACAACAACAATTACTATGAACAGGGAATGGAAATTGAAACTATTAGTGATTACGTTTTTAAGAACATGCACTTGACTGAAAATGACTTTCAGATCCTATTTTACAGCAAATGGTTGAACAACCCAGGCTTCAAACCCATTTAGAAGAATGCTGTTAAGATTTAGTTGAAGCAGAGCTTGGAGCAAGGTATGCAAAGTCAGTGGAGTAAGTAATATGTGTAAAGTTTTAGATGAAGAGGAAGAAGAAAATGGGGTCTGGTATCCCAAGATAACGCATCAGAGATACTTCAAGTGCACTTAACATTGGATAAGACAGCGATTCAGGTTGTAGCCTGCTATAGATCCCCAACCATGTCCCAAGATTCACACTCCACATTCCTAAACACCCTGGAGAATATTAGGGTCCAACCTAACACTCTCATACTGGGCAACTTCAACTAACCCTCCATTAACTGGGAAAACTACTCATGTACCGATACACTTGCCCAACATTTCCTAAAATTCATTAATTCCAGTGCCCTGGACCAGTTCGTTCTTACCACCACTAGAGGTAGCAACATCCTTGACCTGGTCATTACTAACATGGGCGACCATTGCTGTACACCAGTAGTCAACTTCTCCCTGGCTAGATCCGACCACAAACTAATCACCTTGGAAATCCACCCTCCCACCCACCCCCTGCAAAGGTATCCACCATGAAAATTTTCTCCAAAGCTAACTTTGGTCTCCTAAAAACAGAGGTGGCTAACTTCACAGCACCCATGCAAATGCAGAACAGTTGCATGACCGCCGAATCATACACTAATGCCCTGTACGAACACGTATACAAATAAATGGATTTTACCATACCTAATAGAACCAAGACATTCTCCTTCAAATAAAGGAAGCCAATCTGGTGGTCCCCTGCCATAAACAAACTCTACAACAGAAGGAGGAAACTGATGCAGAATAAAGTGAAGTCCCAAGACTGGAAAAACTCCCTTATCAGCCTCAACAAAAAGTTGGGATCCCTCATCAAACCCTCTAAAGCTCTTATGAAAACAGAATTGCAGCAGATAGTAAAGACAACCACAAGGCCTTCTATAGTTATGTAAAGAATCTCCACAGCAATACCCAGATTTGCTCTGAGCTACAGCACAATGGTACCTCCTATACTGAGCCAACAGATATTGTCAATATACTGGCCGACAGATTCAGTGCCAACTTTACCCCTCTCTCCCCCACCAACGGACCAATCGCAATACCAGTAGATTGCCAAGCACCCAGTATTACTGCTGCACAGCTTAAAACGGCACTGTCCAAGGCCAAGAATACAGCTTCTATGGGACCTGACAATATTCCTGGCTGTGTTCTACATGAACTACAGAGTGACCTGGCACCTCACCTGTGTGCCCTGTTCAATCACAGCATCACCTCAGGCTTTGTCCCTTCCAAATGATGCACTGCTACAATCATCCCTTTCCACAAAGAAGGAGCGACTACAGACCCTGGGAACTATCGCCCTATTAGCCTGACGAGTCTGATATGCAAAGCTATGGAATGCATCATCATGGACCTAATAAACACAAGGAATTAGGGAATCTCCAAACTCTGGATCCCACACAGTTTGGTTTTGTGAAGGGTAGATCATGCCTGCTCAACCTGGTTGACTTTTTTGAGTCAGTCACCAGAGCTGTGGATGAAGACAAGGTGGTTCATACAGCCTACCTTGATCTGGCCAAGTCCTTTGATACCATTCCCCATTCAGGAATCATAGAAAAACTCACTAAGCCAGGCATCAACCCCTATATCACTATGTTGGATGCAAACTGGCTCACTGATAGAACCATAGTGTGAAAGTAGCTGACTCCAAGTCAGACTGCCGACCGCTCACAAGTGGAGTCCCACAGGGTTCATTCCTATTTGGTATCTACTTCTCTGAAGTCCAGGCCAACACGAAGGGACTCTGGTTGACAAAGTTCACAGATGATTGCAAGTTGGGAGCTATTATTAACTCCCCAAGTGATGTTGACATCCTACAGAAAGGCCTCATTGAGACCAACGACTGGTGTCAGAACCATGGCCTTAAGCTCAATTCCAAAAAATGTGTCATCATCCCCTTTGGGAAAAACCCGGTTCCCATGAATTACCACATCGATGGTAGTCCACTGAACACAGAAGGTGTTATAAGAGAGCTGGGAACACAGGTTGACAGCAACCTCTCTTTTGACCACCACATTGCCACTGTGGTCAGAAAGTCCTTCTATGTAGCACATCTCATTACTGAGGGTTTTGCATCCAGGAAGAAAGAGGTCACTGTGTCCCTCTACTTTTCCCTCATTAGGCCAATCATCAAGTACAATGTGCCATTTGGCATGTACCTCACTAGACACCTGCAACAACTGGAGAGGCCGCAAAAGTACCTCACAAAGAGGATCCTAGGCTTTAAACACTTGTCATATATGGACAGACTCAAACAACTTCACATATTCTCTGTCTCATATCACCTACTTAGAGGTGATCTCTGCTTGACTTACAAAGCCATGTCTGACCAGCTCTGTTAGAAATTCTACATCTAACGTAATCCCAATCCTCCGCACCACACGCTCCAGAGACCTCAACCTCATTACCACAATCAACAGAACAAGCTGGAGGGACAGGTTCATAACCCAGAGACTGCCCATGCTCTGGAATAGACTTCCCATACATGTCAAACAGAGCACCTCACTGGTCCTATTCAAGAGAAATCTTGATGAGTGGATGGGAAATAGAAAATTCACCCCGGGGATCACTCCAGTGGCTCTACAGAGGCACTGGGAACCAATGTCGGGTGACATGATGCCAGGATAATCCTATGGGCTAGGCTTGTAAAGGCTCCAGGGCCATTAGCCTAGTACACACCTATGAACCTTTGAAGCTATGAAGAGGAGCATGCAGAGGAAGCTCATTCACTAGGTCATAGAGTAAACAAATGGAAGTAATATACTTACCAAAACACTGGATTTTCATTATCCCTAGTCCATCGGTTTTGACTGACAGAATTTCACTATTAGGTAAATCCATCCTGGCAACTGGAATAACTCCAAACCACTCAAGCTTCTTGCCTGTAACCATGATGCATTTGTCTCCCTTTAAAACCTTCAGATCAAGTTTTCTGTCTAGAACCTAACAGAAAGACTAAAAGGCTACAGAAGAGGTTGTGACTACAGAGGGACAGGCTTCAGGAAAGGTCTACAAGGTCTGTCTTGTGATAAGAGATACATAAGAATTTGGAGGGAGGTGGAGGGTAGGTTGCCAAAGTGGACGGACTAGGGATAATGAAGATTCAGTGTTATGGTAGGTATATAACATCTGTATGTTACATTATTCGATCCATCCACTTTGATGAGACAGAATCCCCAGCTACCAGATCTTGGGTGGAATAATGCCAGGTTGCCCGTGAGAACAGCAGTCCCAAAGGAGGATCTTATCCTTGCAATCCCATCCAGTTTATAGTGTTTAACATAGGTGTGCAATGTGGACCAGGTTATTGTATCACAAATATCATCAGTTGAGGAGCTATTGAAGAATACTATAGAAGCTGCAAAGGATCTTATAGAATGAACCTTAGTCTTTGATGTCAAGGGCCAGTAAATACAAACACACACACACACACACACACACACACACACACACACACACACACACACACACACACACACACACACACACACACACACACCCAAAGGCAAAACTCTAGCACCAAAGTTGTTTCTCATAGTTTATTCCAATATTATGTTCATAAACTTCAGACTGTGGTTCCCTAGTTATGTGGCCTCTTCAGTGCAAAATGTTAACATTAAGACAAAGTAGCAGGCTATATAACTTTTTGCAGCACCATGTGATCAAACCTAACTTACTTTGCATTAAACGGCCAATAAATGTCCATATTTTGACTAAAATTATCATATATATTCATTTAAATAATGCAGATGAGTACACATTTTATTTTGAATGGAGAAATGCAGGTACTCTATTCAAACAATTAATAAATTGTAATAAAAACTAAGTTATATTTCTAACAGCAATGTATATCACAGGAAGGAAAAAAACGCACAGTTTAATAGACAAAGGAGAAAAATGCATACACCCAAAACAAGCCTGTATCAAAGCAAATATATAGTAAAACACAAAGCAAAGCATAACACACCTAATAAAAGTTCTGGCAGTTGATGATAAACAAACACCCAAATTATAAACAATTATATAAAATGTTTTGTATAAACAAATCTGAAAAAAAAAATGAAATGAATAACAGCAATATACATTGCAAATAAGAAAAAAATGGACCTTGCCATCCAGTCACACATGGTCCTCACAAATTAACCTCACAGTGACATCAAATAATGGTACTGTTATAACTCCTGAACCTACCACCAAATTCTTAGGTGTAACTATAGACCATAATCTTACCTTCGACTCACACATTACCACCATAAAGTCAGTTAACAAAAAGCTAGGCACCCTTTACAGAATTAAAGCCTACCTTACCCCTATAGCTAGAACTACTATTGCCCACACCCATCTCATTTCTACCCTCTTCTACGCCTCTCCCATTTATACTAATCTCTCTAAAAGCAACCTCAACAAACTAACAGCCACTTATAACAACATAGCCAGATTTGCCACCAACTCCTCATATAGAACCCACCATTGTCATAATCTCAAACTACTAGGATGGCTAGAACTCCAAAATCAACTAATATTTCAACAACTCCTTATCATACACAAAATCCTTTATCATCCTAGTAATACTCCAATACTAACTAGTCTTATCACCCCCTACAAAAATCTCACAATCCTTCACTCAGCTAACAGATTACTAGTAACTAGACATACATCCAAAAACAAGGCTGGGGATACACTGTTCTCTAATACTGTAGGGAAAACGTGGAATCTACTTCCCACTAAACTGCCATCTTTCTCCTCTACATCACTATTCAAAAAGCAACTTAAAGAATATCTTCAAACTCACTGGCTATGCCCTTGCACAAATCCTGACTAGAATCTCCCTCCCTCATTTTTATGTCTACCATTCTTTTAAATGCCTATTGTATACCTCTTATTAACCCCTGAGAATTTTTATTGTTCAGCCTACTAATATTACTACTAACTTTTCCCTTTCCTTGAATCTGCTGCCAAGCTAAAATGTGCTTGGTAAGCTCTCTGCTGTATAAACTTGTCTCTAACTTAGAGAAATAATGACCTAGAGCTTGTTAATACTTGTAAATTATATTACTACAACTGGTATTTTCTGTTCAGCCTACTAAAGTCACTAATAACATTGCCTTTCCTTGAATCTGCTGCACAGCCTAAACTTACTTGCAAGCTCTCTACTGTATATACATGTCTCTACCTTAAAATACTTGGAACTATAGCTTGTAAATGATTGTAAAGTATATTTAGTTCTACTCTGTTATGTAAAATCTTGTTTTTCTTGTCTACATTAGTACTGTACTGTTTGTTACTAGTACTCATAGTGGAGCTTTTCTCCCCAGGTCTCTACTGAAAATGGACATGTATCCAGCTAGAATAGCCCAGTCAACAAATGTAAAATAAAAAATAAATAAATAAAATAAAAAATAGTGGACAAAAGAAAAAATACATGCATTCTATCCAAACGTGGCAATACGACACTACAAACTGACATAAAATGAAGCATAGCAAAGTTCAAATAAGGACCAATTTGTACTAATGGAATGATATCCAAAATATATCTCAGTATGTCAAATATGCTATTTAAAAAAACTGAAGGACAAGGATTGGATTTTGATTAAATCTATTAATTTAAACCTGATACACATAATGCACCCAAATTAACAATCTAATGCCTGTTCTTCCCTGTTAAGAATTTTAGTCCATGTAGATTTGTGAGTATTTAAGGTTTCCACCTTATCAATTCCCATAAAAGAAAACTGTCTCTGCTGTGTTTTAGATAGTGCTTACAGAGGGTGCTTCTGTTCCTACAACAGCGGATGTAACTCAAATGCAAAGAGATATTTTGTTTCCACTGGTATGCAGTCTGCACCACATAAACATATGGTCATGTATCCCACCTTTTCAGGAGAACATGAAAACCATATGCCAAATTTCATACATTTTGCTCATATGATGGATGTATAATGCTTTGTCCTACATATGTGTGTGCAGAAAGAACAGTTGGCACATTGAAAACACCCTCTAGGGCTAAGACCAGGGGTCCCCATATTTTGTGATGTGTCTTTAACACGTTTGAAAGATAAAAACATATTTATTATACAACGACCCTCCATTAATATTCAAAAACGTGTATGCTGATTGGTCAGAGTGCATGTTGCAAATCAGAGTTATAGTAATGGAAAAAGGTCCGGTCGTCCGGACTTTTTCAATTACTATAACTCTTTTTTACAGCAACGGAGAATGCAAGATCTCCGTTGCTTCACACTGTCTCGCTATGTTAAACTCCTTTAACATAGCGATACAGT
This sequence comes from Protopterus annectens, assembly GCF_019279795.1. Taxonomy (NCBI): domain Eukaryota; kingdom Metazoa; phylum Chordata; order Ceratodontiformes; family Protopteridae; genus Protopterus; species Protopterus annectens. The sequence goes on along the minus strand of NC_056726.1, from coordinate 1,843,438,379 downwards.
TTGTAAAAAGCAATGGAGATCTTGCTTTCTCTGTTGCTTTTTTTTCAAAACTGTCTCGCTATGTTAAATGGGTTTAACATAGTGAGACAGCTTTAAAAAAAGCAACGGAGATCGTTGCTTTTTTTAAAGCTGTCTCGCTATGTTAAACCCATTTAACATAGCGAGATAAAAAGCAATGGAGATCCTGCTTTCTCCATTGCTTTTGCCCACAGCTCAGAACTGCCGCAGAATACCAGACAGCTGCGGAAGGGCAGCAAGGAGGCATTATACAATCCATTATTTAAGAAAAGTAATTATTTTTTTTCTTAAATAATGTCATTGCATAATAGCAATAACCGACTTCTGGGTGTGGGTAATGCTGGATTTATCCATGGTTGGCTTTGTTTAGCCACTCGGGCTTCACCCTCGTGAACAAACCACACCAACTGTGGGTAAATCCAGCATTACCCACACCCAGGAGTGGGTTATTGCTATACTAAATTATAATAAAAACTGGGTCTTCCATGAATGGTATTTCAAGTTGGATGAGAAGACCTGTTCCAAAGGAGGATGAGTCAATGTCTCTATTACAAAAATGTGAGCCCAGGGCGGAATGGGTCTCAGGAAGAAAGTACCTTTTAGAAAGGCTCTGCATATCTTTTAGTTAAGTAGTTGAAACCCTGATGGAAATTAGAGATCGCAACCAACTGAACTTTGATGGTGGAATAACTGCAACCTGATGAAGAGTAGAAAGAAACTGTAAAACTTAATGAACTGGAGTGATGAAAGGACCCAGACCCTTGTAAAGTTTGCAAATTGTAGCTTTCTTTGAAGCTGGAAAATCTGGATTACCCTGAAGTGGAAGGATGAACCCTTGGACATTAATGGATTTGGAAAAATCCTGAGGTCAGTCTGGAGGACAGAATGTCCAGGTGGGACTTGCCAGATGGATAGGATATGGTTTGGCATCTAGAAGCCAAGACTGCTTATTGACATGAGGCCAAAGCACTGGAAACAAAATTTGCTTGCCTGATTAGCCTAACTGCTTTTTACAGAAACTTTACCATTAGCAGTCACAGAGGCAAAGCATGAGAGATTCTAGACAGCTACTGATAGACGAAAGCACATTTTGATATTTATCCCTCCAAAGGGTAAAATAGCTGTTGTACTTAGTGTAGACTAGAAATGCAAAAAAGTTACAGCATGGCTCACCCCAGCAGCAAAAAATCATTTGTGTTACTGATGGGTTGAGGGACCACTCAAAGTCTCAGAATACACCTGCTGAGCCTGTCTGCCAGATAGTACATCCAGGGATGCAAATTGGTTCCAGGGTTGCTGAGAAGACATTGCCCATTGCCACATCTTTATGGCTTTTTGGCTCAGGGGATAGGGCAGATCTCCTTGCTCGTTGATATACCGTACCACTCAATGACATACTGTCTGTAAGCTTCTTAGCCCCCCCCCCAAACCTTTCTGTGTTGGAGGGAAGCATTCTAGCTTATCAGTGGGAGTTGTAAAAACTAGGTAACCTATCTACCATAAGATCCAGGTACAGATTCTTAGTTTTAGCACTTGAATTTGCTTATTCGTGCTCAGCACTTGTTCAGAACTTGTTGTTACCACTAAATAAGCTACAAATTACTACAGCACTCAACCTTCCTCTTTACCTAGAGGAAAACAGTTTTTGTACTTACTTTCCTCACTTGTTTAGAGAAAAACAGCTCTTATACTCACTTTCCTTACTTGTCTAGAGGAAAGTAGTTTTTTATTCAGGCATGTCCAAGGGTCGGTTCCCAGTGTTCTCTCCTGTCTATCTGATGAAACTGGGCATCTTGGGGCAATGTAGCAACTGCCTCATGTACACAGACAACCCTCTCCTCCTACCACCCAACACCACAACCTGTGAGAGATGCACTTATCTAGCCAAACTGGAGGTAAAACTCTCTCCAACCAAGACTTGAACTTGACAGTCAAGAGGAGAAGGTAAACACTTGCACCACACCACACTCATCACATAGTCTCACTAAACCTACACCACCAAAATCCACACATAGAAACACAAAAACATTTGCAGAGGCTTTCAATAATAATCTGCTCAAGCAACAGAGACCTCCAAAGCAGAAACGCAAGCAATCTCCACCCCCCCAACACAACCCAAATGACACATAGCCCACAGAATCAGTGTGCCAGTAAACCACAGCTTATAAGGCAAAACAACGTACCCGACACACTAGTCATAGGTGACACTATAGTCAGGCACACAGATGTGCCACTCACCAGGCTAAACAATAAGAAGGTTACTGTCAGCTGCCTGTCAGGTGCCAGGATCCGCCACATAACCCACACACTCAGGTCACTCCACAACAAGTACAAAGATGACTCTTTCATTGTCCATGTTGGTATGAACGACCTGAGACGTACCTCCCTGGACTACAGGAAAAGAGACATGGAAGAGCTCTCCGATCTTGTAGTCCAGGCAGATGTGATCCCAGCCCTGAGTAGCATCCTGCCATTACCCAGAATGATACCGCAGTACAAGGACAAAATAATTGACTTCAACAATTGGCTAGGCTTCTGGTGTCATTCTAAGGGGAACCAGTATCTGTCTGCCTGGGACGACATGGCCAACAGACCATGATGCTTTGCCAGATGGCTTGCACCTGTCGCTCCTGGGATTCTGGATACTGGCTAAGGGTCTTGCCACCCCTATAGTGCCTTTTTTAGGCATGGTTCAAATGACAAATTCACCACCGTAACAGGAACAGGCAAGCAAAAACTGAGGGTAATACTACTCAATGCTAGAGGTCTAAATCTCAAAATGCACTCACTCGAGGCACTCCTTAAAATGTTGAGCATCGATATCTGTGCAGTGACTGAGACCTGATTCAAGGCTCTAGAAGCCACCCCTGCATTAGCAGGCTATAACTCATACCACACTTTTCGGCCATCTAACCTGGACCAGAACACCAAAGGCAGAGGTGTGTCCGTATTCATTAAGGATATCCACACTTCCAGGCTAGTTGCGCAGCATAATGCATCCGAGGTTATCCAAGCGCAACTAACTCTGGGCAAAACTACAATCCAAATTGTAGCTTGCTACAGATCCCCCACCATACCCCAGGATTCCCACTCTTCTTTTCCTGCTATACTGGAAAATATTAGGGTTCAACCAAACACCCTAATAATGGGCGATTTAAACTACCCCACCATTAACTGGGAAAACTACACATGTACCAACTCCTTCACTCAATGCTTTTTGGAATTCATAAATTCCAATGCCCTGGATCAACTTATCTACACCTCCACCAGGGGCAACAGTATCCTAGACCTAGTCATTACCAACATGAGTGACCGGTGTTCCACACCTGAAGTCAACTCCTCGTTGGTCAGATCCGACCATAAGCTAATCACCCTAGATATCTGCATCCCACCCCCACCCACCATTAAGGAAACCACAGTAAAAAATTTCTCCAAAGCCAATTTCATGCTTCTTAAGACAGAAGTGGTGAACTTCATGACACCCATGCAGATGGACAATACAGTTATGACTGCTGAATCCTACACAAGTGCACTCTATAAGCACTTACATGAGTGCATGGATCGTGCTATCCCAAACAGAACCAAAATGTTATCCTCCAAAAAAGGAAGCCAGTCTGGTGGTCACCTGCCATAAACAAACTCTACAACAGAAGGAAGAAACTGTTGCAAAAGAGAGTAAAATCCCATGAGTGGAGGAGCTCCCTGGTCAGCCTCAGTAAGAAGCTGAGACCCTTTATAAGATCCTCCAAAGCTAACTATGAAAACAATATAGCTATGTCAAGAATCTCAGTGACAACACCCAAATCTGCTCTGAGTTACAGCACAACAGCATGAAAATTACAGAACCAACTGATATTGCCAACATCCTGGCAGATAGATTCAGTGCTAACGTTAGCCCCCCTCTCACCCCCTAAAGGGCCCATATCTATACAGGAAGAATGCAGAGTCCCTGTAATCACATCTATGCAGGTAAAAGCTGCACTCTCTAAAACCAAAAACACAGCATCCATGGGGACAACATCCCAGGCTGCGTTTTACATGAACTTCAGAACAAACTGGCTCCCCACCTAAGCACCATGTTCAGTCATAGTCTCATGTCAGGCTTTGTGCCCACTGAATGGTGCACAGCAACAGTTATGCCACTCCACAAAGGGGGAGCCACCACTGATCCCGGGAACTATTGCCCTATTGGCCTAATGAGCCTGATCTGCAAGGCCATGGAACGTATCATCATGGAACTCATAAACAAAGACATTGATAACTTCCAAACTCTGGACCCCACCCAGTTCGGGTTTGTGAAAGGCAGATCATGCCTTCTGAACCTCATCGACTTCTTTGAGGCAGTCACCAAAGCTGTAAATGAGGGTAAGGTGGTTCACACAGCCTATCCTGACCTCGCCAAGGCTTTTGACACCATCCCTCATTCTGGAAGTATAGCTAAACTCACTGAACTAGGTATAAATCCCTACATCACAAAATGGGTTGCCAACTGGCTCACTGACAGAACACACACTTTAAAAGTTGCAGAATCCAAATCTGACTTCAAACCAGTGCCAAGTGGAGTACTACAGGGTTCAGTCCTGGGTCCTCTCCTGTTTGGTATCTATTTCTCTGAAGTACAGGCTAACACAGAAGGCCTCTGGCTAACAAAATTCGCAGATGACTGCAAACTAGGAGCCATAGTCAAGTCCCCAAATGATGTGGACATCCTACAGAAGGGACTTACTGAGACAGATGCCTGGTGTCAGAGCTATGGCCTTAAGCTCAATGCCAAAAAGTGCATTGTCATCCCCTTTGGTAAAAACTCTGTACCCATGAACTACCACATAAGCGGCAGTCTACTTAATGCTGAATGTGTGATAAGAGACCTTGGGACCCAGGTGGACAGTAGTCTCTCCTTTGATAATCACATTGCCACAGTAGTCAGGAAATCCTTCTATGTGACACACCTCATCACAAAAGGGTTCTCATCCAGGAAAAAAGAGGTCATTGTTCCCCTCTACTTGGCACTCATTAGACCCATTATAGAGTACAACACCCCTTTTGGAATGTACCTCACAAGACATCTGCAGCAGCTGGAAAGGCCACAGAAGTACCTCACAAAGAGGATTACTGGCCACAGAAGTACCCCACAAGGAGGATTACTGGTCTCAAAAAGATGCCTTACACTGACCGTCTCAAAAAACTCCAGCTTTACTCTGTAGCATATCGCCTACTCCAAGGAGATCTCTGCCTAACATATAAAGATATGTTAAATCCAGAGCTGTTGGACATGCTACACCTAAAGAAATCCCAATCCCTCTGAGCTACACGCTCTAGGGACCTAAACATTGTCACCACAATAAATAGGACATGCTGGAGGGATAGATTCCTGTCCCAGAGACTTCCTATGCTCTGAAACAAGCTACCCATCTATGTCAAGCAAAGTTCCTCATTAGCAGTCTTCAAGAAAAATCTTGATGAGTGGATGGGAAATAGGAAATACACCCTGGGGATCACTTCTGTGGCTCTGCTCGATAGGGATACAGGAAATTAACTTTCTTGAGTGGCATAAGCCAGGGAACCTTTTTGGCTAGGCTTACTTAGGCCCTTGGGCTGATAGCCTTGTACCTACCTATGAACCTATGCCCTGGGGAACGAAGTTCTGAAGTGCCTGTAATACTAGAAGGATTGCCCTCATCTCCAGGATATTGATATGAAGACTGGCCTCTTAGTGGGCCCATGTCCCTTAATGTCACCCATCCCAGACAGGAGGCATCCACACTGATTATGGTGGCCTTTAGAAGGCTGGAAGACTGGCTCTATCAGTCTAAATGCTGTCTGCAAATGGAGGACAGGCAAACAGGTTTGTTCATTGCATCTGCTGACTGGCACCACTGTAACAGTTTCATGTAAAACCTTGTATGGGGCATTAGTTGGATCAAGGCCACCATTAAACCTAGGATTCTCAGAATTAGAGATGCAGGTAAAGTAGATGTGTGGAAAAGTTTTCTGATCATAGCTCTGAGTGTGCAGAGTCTCTCTTTTGTTAATCCTCAGTCTTGTATCCAGATGATATCCTAGGAATATTAAACTTTGAGATTGTTCCACTTGTGATTTTGCAATGTTTACTGTGAGCCTCTGTTGTTGTGGCAACTTGGAGCTAATCATCCAGATATGGGTGAGACAACAGATCTGTAAGGTGATCTAACAGCCATGGATGTTTTTTAAGGTGAGGTTTGTCTAGGCTAAAAGGGCCAATGAGGATAACTGAGGTCTTTTACATGGATGCTTTCTGTAGGTGTCTGTTCTTTTGGAGAAATTAGGGCAAACACAAGCAAGCAAATAATCACTGGCTGGAATTAAAGTCTCTTCTTAAGGCAACTATGAGCTAATCATCCAGATAAAGGAAGATACAGATCCCTTTTAACCTGAGGTGGGCTGCAATAACTGACACGCATTTGTGGCATACCTTGGGAGGGGCTGTAATGAGACCAAATGGTAGTGCTTGAAATTGGTATTTATTGGCTCTAAGCTGAAAGTAGTGATACCTTATGAACTCTTTGGCAATTGTTATATGGAGATAAGGGTCCTGTAGGTCAACAGAGTACATCCAGTCCTGTTCCTGTAAACATGGAAGGATGGCTTGCATCATGACTATTTGGAAATGGAAGTTTTCTACTTACCATAACATTAGATCTTCTTTATCCCACTCCATCTACCTTGACTGATGGATAATCCATCCTCATGGTGGATCCAAGTCGGCAACTTCTTAGCCACTACAATCACTCAGGCACTTGAGCTCCTGCCTTCATCTAGAGTACACATGTGCCCTGTCAACCTTTCAGATGGAGTTTACCCCTTGAAGACAATATGCTAATAAAGGGATAGCCAAGAATAATAACGGAGAAAAGGCCTTGGAATTAGGTCCACTATGTCTTTCTGGTAGACCGGAAGTGACAATTTGGAGGGGAAACAAAGGCAGAATTCTGAGGTGGATAGAATAGAATAATGAAGATCTATAATTATTGTAAAAACATAACTTCCATATTTCATGTTATTCACTCAGTCTACATTGACAGAGACAGAATCCAAAATGAAATTACTTTTCTTATCATGACAAGAGACCATTCAGAATGGTGGAGCCAAAGGAAGATCTTAGTCTGGATATAATATCCAATTTGTAGTGTTTAATAGAGACATGCAATGTTGACCATGAATTTTTGAAGTAGGCCATGGATGTTTCTATGGTTCTTGTAGAATGGACGTTGGCTTAGGCTTTGACAAAAATGGATTAATTGTTGATGGACTAAACGTAACTAATGCAATCTGAAAGCTGTCTGGACAGAGTAATCTTTAAAACCTCGGAACTCATCTTGGCAGAGGAGTAGGAGACAAAGAGTTGGTTGTCCTTGTGGAGGTCTTTAGTATGGTGTAAGTAAAACAGAGCTGTTTATGTTAACACCTAGGTTATGAAGAAGAAATTCTCCTTTATTGGTGTGAACAGGAAAAAAAAAAAGACAGGAAGGTGGATATTCTGATTCAAGGATGACTCAGAGGTGATCTTAGAGAAAAGGAAAGGTGTTAGGGAAACTCTCTCTTTGTGAAAAATAACAGAGTCTGCAGGAGAGAGCATATAATTCCAAAATTCTCCTGGTCAAAGTGATGGTGAATAGGAACAAAGTACTCCAACAAAGATATTTTAATGTGCAAGAGGAGGCAGGCTCAAAGAAAGCTTGAATAAGAACCTCTAATGAAAAATTCAGACCCCCATAGTGGAGAGTAGTCTTTAATGGAAGGGGAATGTCTTAGAAGAAAAGTCCTTTTTAGAAGGTTTTTGAAGCTTTTTGGGATGTTAAGGATGTGGAATTGAAGCCTTGGTGTAAATTAGATGTAGCTGCCAGATGAACCTTAATCATGGAATAACTACAGCCAGAGTCAAATAAGGTTGGAGGAAACTGAAGGCCGAAGGTAGGATACTAAGAAAGGGTATAGTAGATGATGTGCCACCCAGAGAGAAATCTTTTCCATTTATTCTTGTAAATCTTTGCAGTGGTGTGTTTTTGGCCATGCGACCTTTAAAGAAGAGGAAGAATAACTGTCCATTACTGGTATTACATAAACCATGTGGTTAATTTTAGAGAGGGAATGTCCCAGTGAAGCTTGCCAGATGGGTGAGACAACAGATCTAGAAGATGATCTATCAGCCAGGGCTGTTTCCTGAGGTGAGGTTTGCCTGGGCCAAAAGGGGATGGTGAGGATAACTAATGTCTTGCACAGGGATGCTTTCTGCAGGAACTTTTTTTATAAAAAAACATGAGGGAAGACGTAAATGAGTCAAGGTAACCAAAGATGGACCAGAGCATCCCTGAGTGTCTGTTCTTGTGAAAGGATTACGGAAAAGTAATTACTGCACGTGTTATTGATGGGGAATATGAAGAGGATGTAGCAAGGCTGGCTCCCGTAGCAAAAAATCATTTGTGCTACTGATGAATTGAGGGACCACTCCTGAGGATTCATGATACAATAGCTGTGTCCATCTACAGGGAGGTAGGTCTGACCTGGAAGGAATGTGTGCTGTCATCAGAAATTGCCGTGAAGACATCACTTATTGCCACACTTGCATGGCCTCTTGGCAGACTGGGTATGACAGGGTTCGCTTCTGTCTGACATAGCACACTACCAAAGTGTAGTCAGTGGGAATCGAAATTACACCTTTTGGATAGAAGTCCTGTAGAGCCTGCAACAGTAGGAAGACTATTATCATCTCCAGAACACTGATGTGAAGATGAGCCTCATGTTGGGATCATGTCCCATGGACTGTTCTCCCCTCAAAATGCATCCCCACACCAAAGAGGAGGCATCTGTGATGACTGTGGCAGATGGGAAAGGGAGTGTGAATAGTTGTCCTGTTGATACTGAGGGCGACTGTATCCATCACAGCAGATATTGTCTTCAGACTGAAAAATATATGTATGGGAAGATCAAAAGAGTGGTAATGCTGAGAGCCTTTGATGGTGATGGTCTACTGTAATACTCTCATATGAAATCTGGCATAAGGGACTAGGGTAGTAAAGGCTGCATCATACTTAATGCTTGCATGACCTGAAAATCTGAAGGTGAGATCAACAGAAAGAGCTTGGAAAGGAGGGATTTGAGAGAAAGAAGTTTGTCATTTTTAAGTTTGCAGTTTTTAAGCTTGAATCTAATGGCATCTGATGAACTTTTGACTTTGAGTTTATAATTACTGGTAAGATATTACAGTTTCAGCTACTGTGAGGTGAGTTATATTATCTTTGAAAGAAGATTAATATTCTAAAGTAGATTTATTAATTTGTAAAATGACTGATATTAAACTATTGAATGTAGTTTTGGTTACGCCAAGCACAGTAATGTTGTCTGAGTGTAATGTTTGCTGAGCCATGTGCAGTAACAGTGGTGGTTTTATGGTGGTGTGACAGATACTTGCTACATATGAGAACATTCAGGAAAGTCAGAAGAAAATTGTTTGAATTAGTTTGTGTTTATTTTAATAATTTCTGTTGTTATTTGGGCAGGAGACTTTAGCTGTAATGTATACAAAATAAAAAATAGATAGAAAGCAGGAGGAAATATGTAAAGAAATGGCAAATATTTGTAAGTAGGGAAAGGAGAAAGTTAGTGACAATTTTATTACTGAAACAGACTTTACTGCATGTAGTAGAGACCAAAACAGGTGATCATTGGTGAGAAAATGATAAGATATACAGACCACTTTGTTACCTGTTAGGAATTGGGGGTTAATATTAATAAAATAATTACTAAAGATATTATTTTTCATGTCTATACTGCAAACTTTTATTTTGGATATTTGTATGGCTTTTACATCATCTATTTACATTATTTGTTACATTCGGAATAGTAACTGTGAATTTATTAACCTAGACTGTGGCTGCAAATAGTCTCTATTGATCAGTGTACTACCCTGGTAAACAAATACAAATAAATAACACAAATAAATAAAAGTATGCTAAGAAAAGGGATTGGAAAACTGAGTTAGAATTTATTAGGAATTGAGAATATGGAAGACGAAGATGGTGAATTGTGGGATGTATCCTAGAAAATGTGAGTTTTTATGTAAATTGGATTGAATGGTGGGGTATAGTCAAAGAACAGCAGAGCATTGGTTACTTTAAACCTCTTAAACTAAAGCATAGGAAGCAGGAAAAAAAATATTATTGGATTATAGAAATTATCATTCATATTTGGAGGAAGTAGGATAGTTACAGGAAAAAAGAAGACATATATGGACACGGAGGAGTGTCCATATTCATTAAGGATATCCACACCTCCAGGTTAGTTGCTCAGCATAATGCATCCGAGATTACCCAAGTGCAACTAACTGTGGGCAAGACCGCAATCCAAACTGTAATTTGCTACAGATCCCCAACCATGCCCCAGGATTTCCACTCCTCATTTCTTGATACACTGGAAAATATTAGGGTACAACCCAACATGCTAATAATGGGCGATTTCAACTACCCCACCATTAACTGGGAAAACTACTCATGTACCAACTCTTTTGCTCAACGTTTTCTGGAATTCATAAATTCTAGTGCCTTAGATCAACTTATCCACACCCCCACCAGGGGCAGCAATATCCTAGACCTGGTCATTACCAACATGGGCGACTGAAGTTCCACACCATAGGTCAATTCCTTGTTAGTCAGATCAGGCTAATCACCATTGACATCCACATCCCACCCCCACCCCACCCCCATTAGGGAAACCACAGTAAAAAATTTCTCCATAGCTAACTTCATGCTTCTTAAGACAGAAGTGGCAAACTTCACGACACGCATGCAAATGGACAATAGAGGTACGACTACTGAATCCTACAAAAATGCACTTTATAAGCACTTACATGAGTGCATAGATCATGCTATCCCTAACAGAACCAAGATGCTATCCTCCAAAAAAAGGAAGCCAATCTGGTGGTCCCCTGCCATAAACAAACTCTACAACAGATGAAAAAAATTGTTGCAAAAAAGAGTAAAATCCCATGATTGGTGGAACTCCCTGGTCAGCCTCAGTAAGAAGCTGAGATCCCTCATAAAATCATCCAAAGCTAGTTATGAAAACAAAATCGCCACTGATTCTAAAGACAACCACAAAGCATTCTATAGCTATGTCAAGAATCTCAATGGCAACACTCAGATTTGCTCTGAGTTACAGCACAATGGCACTAAATATACAGAACCAACTAATATTGCCAACATCCTGGCAGATAGGTTCAGTGCTAACTTTACCCCCCTCTCACCCCTTAATGGGCCCATCTCTATACTGGAAGAATGCAAAGTTCCTGTAATTACGGCTGCACAGGTAAAAAACACACTCTCCAAAGCCAAGAACACAGCATCCATGGGACCTGACAACATCCCAGGCTGCATTCTACATGAAGTGCAGAATGAACTGGCACCCCACCTAAGCACCATGTTCAATCATAGCCTCACCTCAGGCTCTGTGCCCACTGAATGGTGCACAGCAATGGTTATCCCACTCCACAAAGGGGGAGTCATCACAGACCCCAGGAACTAATGCCCCATTAGCCTAACGAGCCTGGTCTGCAAGGCCATGGAACGTATCTTCATGGATCTTATACACAAAGACATTGGTAATCTCCAAACTCTGGATCCCACCCAGTTTGGGTTTGTAAAAGGCAGATCATGTCTCCTAAACCTGATAGACTTCTTTGAAGCAGTCACCAAAGCCATAGACGAGGGTAAGGTGGTTCATACAGCCTACCTAGATCTCGCCAGGGCTTTTGACACCTCCCCCCACTCTGGAATTATAGCTAAACTCACTAAACTAGGTAGAAATCCATATGTCACAAGATGGGTTGCCAACTGGTTTACTGACAGAGCCCGCACTGTGAAAGTAGCAGACTCCAAATCCGACTTCAGACCAGTGACAAGTGGAGTATCACAGGGTTCAGTCCTGGGTCCTCTCCTGTTTGGTATCTACTTTTCTGAAGTACAGGCTAACACAGAAGGTCTTTGGCTAATGAAGTTCACAGATGACAGCAAACTAGGAGCCATAATCGAAACTCCTAACGATGTGGACATCCTACAAAAGGGTCTCACGGAGACAGATGCCTGGTGTCAAAGCCATGGCCTCAAGCTCAATGCCAAAAAGTGCATTGTCATCCCCTTTGGTAAAAACTCTGTACCCATGAGCTACCACATAGGTGGTAGTCTACTTAACACTGAAAGTGTGATAAGAGACTTTGAAACACAGGTGGACAGTAGTCTCTCCTTTGATAATCACATCACCACAGTAGTCAGGAAATCCTTCTACATGGTACACCTCATCACAAAAGGTTTCTTATCCAGGAAAAAAGAGGTAATTGTTCCCCTCTACTCATCACTCATTAAACTCATTATAGAGTACAACGCCCCTTTTGGTATGTACCTCACAAGACATCTACAACTAGAAAGGCCACATAAATACCTCACAAAGAGGATTACCAGCCTCAAACAGATGCCCTACGCAGACAGTCTCAAAAAGCTCCAGCTTTACTCTGTCACATATTGCCTACTCAGGGTCGATCTCTGCCTAACATACAAAGCTATGTCAAACCCAGAGCTGTTGGATATGCTCCACTTAAAGAAATCCCAATCCCTCCGAGCTACACGGTCTAGGGACCTAAACCTTGTCTCTACAATAAACAGAACATGCTGGAGGGATAGATTCCTGTCCAAGAGACTTCCCATGCCCGAAACAAACTACCTATCTATATCAAACAAAGCTCCTCATTAGCACTCTTCAAGAAAAATCTTGATGACTAGATGGGAAATAGGAAATTCACCCCGGGGATCACCTCTGTGGCTCTGCTCGACAGGAGCTCAGGAAAATAATTTTCTCGGGTGGCAAAAGCCAGGGTACCTTTTTGCCTAGTCTTATATAGGCCATAGGGCCAATAGCCTAGTACCTACCTATGATCCTATATGAAAAAAAATAAGATGATAATGTAAGGATGGATGAAGAAGCAAAATATGTACTACCAGGGTGAAAAAGAGAAAGCATTGGCAATATAAAACTTCCTTCAGAACAGAAACTTGTAATTTAGTGTGGCTAAAACAAAGCCATGTATGGAGACAAGCTTAGAGCAGCTAGTCTGGACTTTAAACAGCACTACTATCAAATCTTAGCACAATCTAACCTAGTCTAGTGTCAATCCCTAGAGACTACCCAAAGGGATCTCTTTATATCCCAGTCCATGACCTTCAGTTGCCCTCCAAAATAGAGGTCTAGACAACATGGCTATGCAATTTCCAAATGTTGCTGTAGTGAGCTTGTTAGATATGGGCATCCTGAGGCAATGTAACAATTGTCTCTTGTTTACAGACAACCATTTAATTCTTATAAAGAAAAAAAAACAAACACAGTATGTCAGAGATGCATATATACAATTTCAATGGATGCAAAAATCTTACATACAAACAAGTTTGTCAAGAACACACACATTAGATCCACCACACATAGTGTCCTCCACAGAAATAGATTAACTTGTGGTGAGGCACTAAAAAGGAATCTTCCCAAAGCTCAAAGGCCTCCTAAGCCTATAAATTGCAATGCCTATCCTCAGCAATCTCTAAAGCACTCACCAAAAACAACACCAAACACCAGACATATGCCTATACCTAGTGATGCCCTAAGATCAAAGCACATAAGACAAGCCAACACATTACCCAGAACTCTTGTCATGGGGGACTCCACTGTACTACACATAGATAACCCACTTACCAGACTGAACAAAAAGAAGCTAACAGTTAGTTGCTTATCTGGAGCCGGGATCTGCCAAGTTGTGCACATTCTCAAGTCACATCACAGGTACCAGTATGATTCTGTCATAGTCCATATGGGCATTAATTTTTATTTATTTATTTCTTTATATTTGTTAACCGGGTAGTGTCCGACTGGGCCAGTAGCCTGTTTTCAGTAGAGACCTTGGGAGAAAAGCTCCAGACAAATTACATTACAGCAAATACAAGCAGAAAACGATTATTAAGAATGCAGTAGTTAATAAAGCACAATACAACAGTACAGTAGTTAATAAGTCACAGAACAGTAGTACAATAATCAAGGATGCTATACAAAACAGATTTCTAGGAGCATAATAATACAAATTTAGTTGTGCACACAAGTTTATCTGATATTCTAATCAGAACTTTACTAGCAAAAGGTGAAGACAGCTGTAATAGTTTGAGCTGAATGAGAGTACAGAGTTAAGAAGACAATAGGAAGGTGTTATCCTGGTGAAATACAAGGGCAGAGCCAGTTACTGATAAGATATTTTTTTAGGCTTTTTTTTTTTTTTTTGAAAGAAGAGATGTTAGTGTTTTTTTGGATGTGCTGAAGTAGAGTGCTCCAGACTTTGGCTATTTTATTGGCATAGAGAGATTCACTATGATAGTTGTGCGACTGAATAACTTTTAGCAGTATTTTGTCACAGGATCTAAGGGACCTGCAGTTAATGTAGGGTTGGACCAGGTTAGAGAGGGCAGGGCAGTTACTGGGACTGAATAAGACTTTGTGGGCAAGGGTAAGCTGGTTTAGAGTTAACAGGTTAGAATGTTCCAGCCAGTTGATGTGCTGGAGAGAAGAGCAATGATGCAATTTATGGGGGTGATTGGCTGCAAAACTAGCTATTTTGTTGTAGGAGGATTCTAGGTTATTTAGGTCTGTCTTGTGTAGGTTGGTGAAAATATGTGAACAATACAGGAGGGTGGATAGTAAGTGGGTTCTAGCAGTCGCTAGTCTGGCTTGGTGAATGAGGTAAGGTTTGGCCCTGTAGAGGGTACCTAGTTTGGCACTGACTTTTTTAATTGTTAAGAAGATGTGTGTATCAAATTTTAGTCTGTTATCAATTGTGACTCCTAGGAGGTTGGTATGATTAGTTGGGTCAATTTTTGTTCCATTGGAGGAGTAGATAGAGAGGGGTAGAGGGCTGAGCTTGGATGAATTGTTTGTGAAAATTATAACTTAGTCTTATTTGGGTTTAGGATGAGCTTATGCTTGGAGAGGTATGTTTCTATGTCCAGGAAGGATTTCTGCATTTTCTGTTGAAGTTTTTGGGAGGTAGGGCTAAGCAGATAAGTGAGGAGTTGTCTGCGTATTGGATGATAGTTGCATGTTTGGTGGTGGAGTGACCTGAGGTGTAATTCCCCTGACTATATAAAGACAGACATTATTGATCTCTCTGAATATGTCTCTCAGGTAGGTATGTGCCTTGCATTGAGCAGCATTCTACCTTCACCAAGGATGATGCCAGAGTACAAAAAAAAAAAGAAACTGGTGTCTTTCCAGAGGGATTCAATATTTGTCATTATGGGAGGACATAGTTAGCAAACCATGTTACTTTGCAAAGCATGGTCTACACCTGTCTCCTGTAGGCTTCCAGACAGTGGCTAAAACATTATCTACCCACTTAGAGCCCTTTTTAGTGAATGACAAATTGACACACCACTGGCACATCAAATAAAACCCAAATAAACCTAAAGGTATTACTAATCAATGCACAGAGCCTAAACGAGAAACTCCATACCCTACAAGCTCTCCTTACTCTGGAGAATATAGACATTTGTCCTGTTACCAATATATGGTTTAAATCTGCAGAAAGTAATCCAGCAGTGCAAATCTTCAGTGACTTCTACACATTTAGACCATCATCTGCACAGATTAGTGAGGATTGGTGTATTATTGGGGTGATAGAGGATTTTTTGGGTTATCACAAGTTGCTGATAGAGTAGCTTATTATGCAGTTCAAGCCATCCCAATTGTTTGAGGTTATGACAGTGGTGAGTTCTATAGGGGGAACAGGTAGCAAATCTAGCTATGTTGTTATAACAGGTGAAAAGTTTATTCATGTTATTTCTAGATAGATTAGTATAAATAGCAGAAGCATAGAAGGGGGTAGAGGAAAGGTGGGTCTGTGCAAGAGTTATTCTGGCTGGAGGGGTAAGGAAGGGCTTGATTCTATAGAGAGTGCCTAATTTTTTGTTGACAGTTTTTATTGTGGAATTAATGTGTTCATCGAAGCTAAGGGAGTTGTCAATTGTAACTCCCAGTAAGCGGGTAGAGGTATCAGGGACTATATTAGTGCCATTGCTAGAGGTTACTGTGAAGTTAGGGATAGACGACATAGGAGTAGGAGCAAAGAGTAGTAGCTTTGTTTTTTTGGGGTTCAGAAGGAGGCATTGTTGCATGAACCATTTTTCAACAGTGTTTAATACTGATTGGGTTTGGAGTTGGAGAGAGTGAATGGATTTGGCAGAACTAATTAATGTTGAGTCATCTGCGTATTGGATGCAAGTGGCTTTTGGAATATTGGTATGTAGATTGTTAAAAAATAATGAGAAGAGAAGAGGACCTAAAATAGAGCCTTGAGGTACACCGATTGTCACTGGGAGGGAAGAAGAAAGAGTATTATTCCAAAGGACAGCCTGCTGTCTGTTTTCAAGATAGGATTTAAACCAAAGAAGTGATTGTGTGTCAAGTGATTGGGCTTTTAGGATTTCCATGAGTAAGTTGTGATTCACCATATCGAAGGCCTTAGAGAGGTCTGAAAATAGGGCTGAAGAGAAAGTGTTGTTGTTGCAATTTTCATTAATAGAGTTGGTGAAGGATAGTAGAGCAGTAGTAGTGCTGTGGAATGGTCTAAAGCCATGTTGGCAATTGGCAAGCAGATTATTGTGCATAATGTGGTCAAGTAGCTGTCTATGTATGCATTTCTCCATTATTTTAGCAATGGGTGAGAGTAAGGCTATAGGCCTAAAATTAGATACCTCAGTAGATGAGCTGCCTTTGTGTAGGGGGATAATGTGGGAAACTTTCCATATGGATGGGATTTTGCTTTCAGAGATAGTTCTATTTATAAGGATGGAGATGTGGTAGGCAATGGCTTTAGCTGCTATTTGTAGGTATTCTGCTGGAAGGCAATCAGCAGAAGGGGTGCAGGGTTTGAGTTTTTGAAGGAATTTAGAAATGAGGGATGTAGGAACAGGTTGTAAATGAAAAGTAGGAGTTGTAGGATTAGGGGTGTTAAGAGGCAATGTGGTGCTTGGTGGTATAGAATTTGCAAGATTTAGAATGGCTTCAGTAAAATAGTTATTGAAAGCATCTGGAATCTGGTTGGAGTTATTTTGGAATCCAGAAGGTGAAGGAGTTTTAGAGTGTCCTGTTTAGTTTAGGCTTTATTGTCTGCCTCTGTCTATCAAAGACAAAAAGATAGGGGAGTCTCAATCTATATTAGCAACAAGTATAACTCCGTGTTGGTTAAACAGGAAGATGCCCTGGAGTTTATCCACACGTGAATCACCATAGACAAAAGTCCCATACAAAGTCCTAGCAAGTTAAAGGTCACTCTCTATGTCCCTAAAATCCTATAGCTCATACCTAGACCTACTAGAGACATTCACCATTAAACCAAATACCCTATTCATGGGAGACTTTAACTAGTCCTGTATAAACTGCCTCATACTCACAGGCACAATGATTCCTGGATTTTTATTAACACAAATACCCTTGACCAGATAGTGTGCACATCCACCAGAGGTTCAAACATACTGGACCTGCTGGTACTCACCAATAAGGGAGATTGTAGTACTAACCCCCCCCCCCCCGACATGATCTCACTGGTGAGTTCAGACCAATAAAGCTGACTCCTTTGAAATAAAAATCAATTCAGTAATCCCAGCAAACCTTGTAATAGTTAGGAACTATTCCAAAGCAAACTACAGTTTATTATGTGATAATCTGAAAACATTCACTGCCCCTCCCAATCCTGAATTCTCAGCAATCTATGCAGAATTGTTCACAGAGACTGTGTACAACCATGTAAATGGCTGTATAGAGGCTGCTGTACCTTCTAGAAGCAAGACCAAAACAAACTCTGAAAACAAACCACACTGGTGGAATCCTAACCTTAATAGAGTACATAACAAAAGGAAAAAAGTCATGGCTAAAATCAGGAAGAGCAACTCCCATAATGATAGGAGCTCTCTAATTAAACTAAACAGGAAAGTAAGAGGACTAATTAAGTCCAACATGGCCAATTACAAGGTCAAGATTGCCTCACAGGCTAAAGAGAACCACAAGGCCTTCTATAGCTATGTCTGCAACCTCAGTGGCAGCATATATCAGTAAGGCAACCTTGTGGTCAATGATGCCACGTTCACTAAGCAAAGTGATAAATTAATTTGCTGGCTAACAAATTAAGGTCAAATTTCACCCACCACTAACTCTCTGCCTCCATCCATGAAATACGTACTAGCATAACCCCCTAACTATTAACAAGGATCAGGTCCTGGCAGTGCTCTCTAAGTCCAAAAAACAAAGCCTCAGTGGGCCCCAGAAGTATCCCAGGATGCCTCCTAAATAGCTTGAAATATGGTCTATCAGGACCACTTGAGTCACTTTTCAACTATAGCCTCAAAGCAAGCTTTGTATCACGAGAATGGAGGACTAGAATGATTATCCCGCTTCACAAGGGTGAACCATTATCTGACCCCAGAAGTTACAGACCTATTAGTCTGACTAGTCTAATATGCAAAGCCATGAGTGAGTTATCATGGACATAGGCAGCCTTCAGACACTGGACTCAACCCAGTTTCACTTTGCCAAGGGAAGCTCATGATTATTAAACCTGCTGGACTTCTTTGAGAAAGTCACAAAGTAAATTAATGAGGGGAAAAAGTTGCATACCACCTACCTGAACCTAGCTAACGTGTTCAGTATAATACCCACTAAGGTATAGTTGACAAACTCACAAAACTGAGCATAAACCTCTACATAACTTGCTGGATTTCCAGCTGGCTCATAGACTGGACCCAGGAAGTCAGGATTGGTGATACTGCCTTCAGTAAAAGACTGATCACTGGGGGTGCCTTAGGGTTCCATTCTGGGATGGCTCCTACTTGGCATCTGTTTCTTGGAGGTAAAGGCTACTGTCAATGGCCTTTGGCTGATCAAGTTCGCAGTTGACTACAAATTGGGAGCTATCATAGTTACCCCCATGAGACATGCATCTTATAAGAGTGTCTAACACAGACAAATGACTCTGCCAAAGTTATAGACTAAAACTCAATGGCAAGAAATGAATTACAATGCCTTTTGGGAAAACTGCCACCCAAGCTAATTACATTGCATTGATAAGACACCCCTAAGAGTTGACCTGGTAGTCCGGGATCTGGGAACATATGTAGACAGTATTCTGACCTTTGACCAACATGTTGCCAAGGTAGTAAGAAAATTATTCTGTGTCGTCCAACTTATAAGTAAGGACATGACATCAAGCCCCACAATGTCAAAGTGCCATTTTATTTGGCCCTTATTAGACTCATCATTAAGTATAATGCCCCTTCGGCATGTACCTGACTAGACATATGCAACAGTTGGAATGCCCACAAAGGTTTCTTACCAGGAGAATCCAGGATATAAACACTTTATCCAATACAGATCACCTTAAAGTCTTATCTCTATACTCTTGTCTCCTAAAGGTTACTAAGAAGTGATCTATGGCTGGCATAAAAGACATAAGTTCATAGGTAGGTACTAGGCTATCGGCCCTAGGGCCTGTACAAGCCCAGCCGAAAAGGTACCCTGGCTTTTGCAACCCAAGAAAATTATTTTCCTGTGCCACTGTCAAACAGAGCCATAGAAGTGATCCCGGGGTGAATTTCCTATTTCCCATCCAATCATCAAGATTTTTCTTGAAGAGAACTAATGAGGAGTTTTGTTTGATATAGATAGGCAGTTTGTTTCAGAGTATGGAAAGTCTCTAGGACAGGAATCTATCCCTCTGGCATGCTCTGTTTATTGTGGTGACACAGTTTAGGTCCCTAGCGCATGTAGCTCAGAGGGCTTGGGACTTCTTTAAGTGGAACATGTCCAACAGCTCTGGGTTTGACATAGCTTTGTATGTAAGGCAGAGATCACCTCTGAGTAGGCGATATGCGACGGAGTAAAGCTGCAGTTTTTTGAGACGGTCTGCATAGGGCATCTGTCTGAGGTCGGTAATCCTCTTTGTGAGGTATTTCTGCGGCCTTTCCAGTTGTTGTAGATGTCTTGTGAGGTACATACCAGAAAGGGTGTTGTACTCTATAATGGGTCTAATGAGTGATGAGTAGAGGGGAACGATGACCTATTTTTTTCTGGATGAGAAACCTTTTGTGATGAGGTGTGCCACGTAGAAGGATTTCCTGACTACTGTGGCGATGTGATTATCAAAGGAGAGACTATTGTCCACCTGTGTCCCAAGGTCTCTTATCACACTTTTGGTGTTAGGTATACTACCGCCTATGCTGTAGTTCATGAGTACAGAGTTTTTACCAAAGGGGATGACAATGCACGTTTTGGCACTGAGCTTGAGGCCATGGCTTTGACACCAGGCATCTGTCTCAGTGAGGCCCTTTTTGTAGGATGTCCACATCATTAGGAGTTTCGATTATGGCTCCTAGTTTGCAGTCATCTGCGAACTTCATTAGCCAAAGACCTTCTGTGTTAGCCTGTACTTCAGAGAAGTAGATACCAAATAGGAGAGGACCCAGGATGGTACTCCACTTGTCACTGGTCTGAATTCGGATTTGGAGTCTGCTACTTTCACAGTGTGGGTTCTGTCAGTGAGCCAGTTGGCAACCCATCTTGTGACATAGGCATTTATACCTAGCTTAGTGAATTTATCTATAATTCCAGAGTGGGGGATGGTGTCGAAAGCCTTGGCAAGATCTAGCTGTGTGAACCACCTTACCCTCGTCTACGGCTTTGGTGACTGCTTCAAAGAAGTCTATCAGGTTTAGGAGGCATGATCTGCCTTTTACAAACCCGAAATGGGTGGGGTCCAGAGTTTGGAGATTACCGATGTCTTCGTTTATAAGTTCCATGATGATATGTTCCATGGCCTTGCAGACCAGGCTCATCAGGCTAATGGGGTGGTAGTTCCCGGGGTCTGTGGTGGCTCCCCCCTTGTGGAGTGGGATAACCATCGCTGTGCACCATTCAGCAGGCATAAAGCCTGAGGTGAGGCTATGATTGAACATGGTACTTAGGTGGGGTGCCAGTTCATTCTGTAGTTCTTGTAGAACGCAGCCTGGGATGTTGTCTGGTCCCATGGATGCTGTGTTCTTGGCTTTGGAGAGTGTGGTTTTTACCTGTGCAGCCATGATTACAGGAACTTTGCATTCTTCCGGTATAGAGATGGGATCTTTAGGGGGTGAGAGGGGGGTAAAGTTAGCACTGAACCTATCTGCCAGGATGTTGGCAATATCAGTTGGGTCTGTATATTTAGTGCCATTGTGTTGTAACTCAGAGCAAATCTGTGCTTTCATCTGAGAAGTCTGTGTCTCAGACGAAAGCGCTCATTTATTTGCTTTTTAAGTTATTAAAAATCGACTGTTGCACTTTATTTGTGGTACTGGACTCCTGTTCGTTGTTTGATTTGGTATCAGTCGTTTTTTGGTTGATCATATCTGAGTGTTGCCATTGAAATTCTTGACATAGCTATATAATGCTTTGTGGTTGTCTTTAGAATCAGTGGCGATTTTTTTTTCATAACTAGCTTTGGAGGATTTTATCAGGGATCGCAGCTTCTTACTGAGGCTGTCCAGGGAGCTCCTCCACTCATGGAATTTTACTCTCTTTTGCAACAGTTTCTTCCTTCTGTTGTACAGTTTGTTTATGGCAGGGGACCACCAGATTGGCTTCCTTTTTTGGAGGATAGCATCTTGGTTCTGTTTGGGATAGCACGATCCATGCACTCATGTAAGTGCTTATAAAGTGCAATTGTGTAGGATTCAGTAGTCGTAATTGTATTGTCCATCTGCATGGGTGTCATGAAGTTCACCACTTCTGTCTTAAGAAGCATGTGAAAACTGTGGTTTCCTTAACAGGGATTGGGGGCAGGATGTGGATACCTAGGGTAATTAGTTTATGGTCGGATCGGACCAATGAGGCGTTGACTTCAGGTGTGGAACACCGGTCACTCATGTTGGTAATGACTATATCTAGGATATTGTTGCCCCTGGTGGGGGTGTGGATAAGTTGATCCAGGGCATTGGAGTTTATGAATTCCAGAAAGCGTTGAGTGAAGGAGTTGGTACATGAGTAGTTTTCCCAGTTAATGGTAGGGTAGTTGAAATCGCCCATTATTAGGGTGTTTGGTTGAACCCTAATATTTTCCAGTTCATCAAGAAAAGAGGAGTGAGAATCCTGGGGCATGGTGGGGGATCTGTAACAAGCTACAATTTGGATTGCAGTTTTGCCCAGAGTTAGTTGCACTTGGATAACCTCGGCTACATTATGCTGAGCAACTAGCCTGGAGGTGTGGATATCCTTACTGAATATGGACACACCTCCACATTTGGTGTTCCGGTCCAGGTTACATGGCCGAAAAGTGTGGTATGAGTTATAGCCTGGTAGTGCAGGGGTGCTCTCTGAAGCCTTGAACCAGGTCTCAGTCACTGCACAGATATCGATGTTCTCCATTTTAAGGAGTGCCTCGAGTGAGTGCATTTTGAGATTTAGACTTCTAGCATTGAGTAGCATCACCCTCAGTTTTTGCTTGCCTCTTCCTGTTACGGTGGTGAATTTGTCATTTGAACCTTGCCTAAAAAGGCACTATAGGGGCGACAAGAACCATAGCAAGTATCCAGAATTCCAGGGGTGACAGGTGCAGGCCATCTCTGTCAAAGCATCGTGGTCTGTTGACCATGTCATCCCAGGCAGACAGATACTGGATCGCTTTAGAATGACACCAGAAGCTTAGCCAATTGTTGAAGTCAATCATTTTGTCCTTGTACTGCACTATCATTCTGGGTGATGGCAGAATGCTACTCAGGGCTAGGGTCATACCTGCCTGGGCTACAAGATCAGACAGCTCTTCCATGTCTCTTTTCATGTAGTCCAGGGAGGTATGTCTCAGGTCGTTCACACCAACATGGACAATGACAGAGTCATATTTGTACTTGTTGTGGAGTGACCTGAGTGTGTGGGTTATGTGGTGGATCCTGGCACCCGACAGGCAGCTGACAGTAACCTTCTCCTTGTTTAGCCTGGTGAGTGGGACATCAGTGTGCCTGACTATGGAGTCACCTATGACTAGTGTGTTGGGTATGTTGTTTTGCCTTATTGGCTGTGGTTGAATGGCACACTGAATCTGTGGGCTATGTGTCATTTGGGTTGTGCTGGGTGGTGGAGGTTGCTTGCATTTCTGCTTTGGAGGGCTCTGTTGCTTGAGCAGATTATTATTGAGAGCCTCTGTGAATGTTTTTGTGTTTCTATGTGTGGATTTTGGTGGTGTAGATTTAGTGAGACTATGTGATGAGTGTGGTGTGGTGCAAGTGTTTATCTTCTCCTCTCCTGACTGTCAAGTTCAGTCTTGATTGGAAAGAGCTTTACCTCCAGTTTGGCTAGATAAGTGCATCTCTCACAGGTTGTAGTGTTGGGTGGTATGAGGGGAGGGTTGTCTGTGTACATGAGGCAATTTCTACATTGCTCCAAGATGCCCAGATTCATCAGATAGACAGGAGAGAATACTGGGAGATGACCCTTGGACATGCCTGAAAAAAAAACTATTTTCCTCTAGATAAGTGAGGAAAGTGAGTACAAGAGCTCTTTTTCTCTAAGCAAGTGAGGAAAGTAAGTACCAAAACTGCTTTCTTCTAGGTAATGAGGAAGGGTGAGTGCTCTAGTAATTAGTAGGTTATTTATTGCTTACAACAAGTTCTGAACAAGTGCTGATCACAAATAAGCAAATTCAAGTGCTAAAACTAAGAATCTGTATCTGGACTAAACTAGTTACAAGAAAGGGGGAAACAAGTGCAAATGTGGGCTTTTAAATCAGAAAGTTGAGAGAGATGGAAAAACTGCCCAAATGGCCAATAACTACAATTTCTGGGCCAGAACAACTCCTTATGTGGTAGATAGGTTACCTAGCGCTTGCCACTCCCACTGATAAGCTAGAAGGCTTCCCTCCAACACAGAAAGCTTGGGGGGCTCAGAAGCTCACATACAGTCCTGGATACAGCAAATCTGAATCTGGACTACACTAGTTACAGGAAAGGTAGGAAACAGGAAAGGTAGTTACAGGAAAGGTAGGAAACATCCTTAGATCAAGCTCTGAATGACCTTTTGCACATCTGCAAAAGGAACAGCATCAGAACCACTAGATCCTAGTATTTAAATTTTGTTTGTAACATAAATATGACATGTTGGTGAGACAGATATTTGTATCAGAGGATCCACATGCTTTGGAACAGACTCCCCATCCACTTGAAGAGGAATCCATCCCTAACCCTATTTAAGCTTAACCATGACCAATGGATGGGATATGTGACATGCACCTTGGATCTGACCCTCATATCTTTGATAGACAGAGGCAGACAATAAAGCCCAAACTAAACAGGACACTCTAAAACTCCTTCACCTTCTGGATTCCAAAATAACTCCAACCAGATTCCAGATGCTTTCAATAACTATTTTACTGAAGCCATTCTAAATCTTGCAAATTCTATACCACCAAGCACCACATTGCCTCTAAACACCCCTAATCCTACAACTCCTACTTTTCATTTACAACCTGTTCCTACATCCCTCATTTCTAAATTCCTTCAAAAACTCAAACCCTGCACCCCGTCTGCTAATTGCCTTCCAGCAGAATACCTACAAATAGCAGCTAAAGCCATTGCCTACCCCATCTCCATCCTTATAAATAGAACTATCTCTGAAAGCAAAATCCCATCCATATGGAAAGTTTCCCACATTATCCCCCTACACAAAGGCAGCTCATCTACTGAGCTATCTAATTTTAGGCCTATAGCCTTACTCTCACCCATTGCTAAAATAATGGAGAAATGCATACATAGACAGCTACTTGACCACATTATGCACAATAATCTGCTTGCCAATTGCCAACATGGCTTTAGACCATTCCACAGCACTACTACTGCTCTACTATCCTTCACCAACTCTATTAATGAAAATTGCAACAACAACACTTTCTCTTCAGCCCTATTTTCAGACCTCTCTAAGGCCTTCGATATGGTGAATCACAACTTACTCATGGAAATCCTAAAAGCCCAATCACTTGACTCACAATCACTTCTTTGGTTTAAATCCTATCTTGAAAACAGACAGCAGGCTGTCCTTTGGAATAATACTCTTTCTTCTTCCCTCCCAGTGACAATCGGTGTACCTCAAGGCTCTATTTTAGGTCCTCTTCTCTTCTCATTATTTATTAACAATCTACATACCAATATTCCAAAAGCCACTTACATCCAATATGCAGATGACTCAACATTAATTAGTTCTGCCAAATCCATTCACTCTCCAACTCCAAACCCAATCAGTATTAAACACTGTTGAAAAATGGTTCATGCAACAACGCCTCCTTCTGAACCCCAAAAAAACAAAGCTACTACTCTTTGCTCCTACTCCTAAGTCATCTATCCCTAACTTCACAGTAACCTCTAGCAATGGCACTAATATAGTCCCTGATACCTCTACCCGCTTACTGGGAGTTACAATTGACAACTCCCTTAGCTTTGATGAACACATTAATTCCACAATAAAAACTGTCAACAAAAAATTAGGCACTCTCTATAGAATCAAGCCCTTCCTTAACGCTCCAGCCAGAATTACTCTTGCACAGACCCACCTTTCCTCTACCCTCTTCTATGCTTCTGCTATTTATACTAATCTATCTAGAAATAACATGAATAAACGTTTCACCTGTTATAACAACATAGCTAGATTTGCTACCTGTTCCCCCTATAGAACTCACCACTGTCATAACCTCAAACAATTGGGATGGCTTGAACTGCATAATAAGCTACTCTATCAGCAACTTGTGATAACCCAAAAAATCCTCTATCACCCCAATAATAACCAATCCTCACTAATCTAATCACCCCCTACAAAAATCTCCCTACACTTTGCTCAGCTAGCAAACCTCTAGTTTCTAGTGTCAAACCAAACAACAAAGTAGGGGACTCACTCTTTTCCAACACAGTAGGAAAAAACTGGAATCAACTTCCAATTGAACTATCTTCACTTGCCTCCACACATCTATTCAAAAAGCATCTTAAACAATATCTAAAGAATCATTGGCTTTGTCCCTGCTCCAACCCTGACTGATTATACCCAATATACAAAAATTTCATAACTAATCTTGGTTCCTATTGCTCTTGCAAATATAGTGTATACTTCCCTGATAATAGTGAACTTCTACTCCCATCTGATAAAAAAAAAAAAAAGTCTTACTTCTTTTTTATGAGTATCCCTTACAAAAATTGTTACTAAGTGTTTTTATTTCATGTCATTTTTTTATTGTATCTAACAATTTTTTGGTAAACTTGTCTATTGTTATATTGCATACTTGTCTTTGTAACTTGTAGGAGCTTTTCTCCCCGGGCCTCTACTGAAAATGGACATGTATCCAGTTAGACTAGCCCGGTCAACAAATGTAAAATAAAATAAATAAATAAACATACCCCCCGCATAACTCCTAGAAACTTCCTAGCATACTCCCTCCTAACAAATGCCCATGATACATAGGGACACAACTGGGTTAGATTACACATCTAGTCTTATAAAGGCCTTGGTGCTGATTAGCCTAGTGTATACCTATGAACCTATGAATCTAAGTATGAGTAGAAAAAGAGAAGGGTTATGAAAAGAGTAATGGATAAACAGAGGGATGTAACGAGAAAACAGAATGAGATAATGGAAATGCTAGGGCTATACATTTCTGGTCTATACAAAGACAAAGAAAGGAAAGAAAAATGTCTGAGGAGTGAAATGCATGAGTTAAGAATATGAGGATGTTGGAAAAAGACATTACTTTAAGAAAATTAGAAGCTGTGCTGCATTTAGTAAAAGAAAGTAGTTTACTAGGGATAGGTGGATATGGCATGGGATTTATGAGGAATTAGCATAGAAAAGGAAAAGTTATTCTGGGAAGTACTGAATGAAAGGTCAATAAAAGGTATATGGGGAAAAGAGTAGTATGTAGTTTTATATTTTTGTGGAAAAAAGAAAGCAAAGTAAAGAATTTTATGCCCACTTCATTATGCCAATAGTGATTACAAAATAATGAGGATTATGAGGATTATATAAGTATGATTTAATAATGTTTTGGTAAGCTTGTAGAAGGAGACGTACATGGGATCGAAGTAGAAATTTATTAATTAATTAATTGATTGACTGCATAATTTGTGAGAAATGTAATGGTAAATTAATTGTACACAATATCACAAAATCATTCCGTAATGTAAGCATTTTGAAATATTGAGGACTATGGCTTCATTCCTTGGAAGAACAGAGCTAAAACTGAGAACCAACAATACAGTGACCTCAGAGTTAGTATATACAAGTAGGGGGAGTATAGAGCACAGCTCCCTGTGTGACGACCCACCACTGGATCAGTAATCATGGAGCCTCAATCCTCACTACTGGCAACAGTGGGGGACGTACGCTGCGAAGATGATAGGTACACACACAATATTTCTAGATGCAGCTTTCTGCATCAAGTGCAATTTCCCTTAAGAGCACACAGAGACCACAGTCATCCCAAGGCTGGTTTCTCCCTCTTTCTCCAGATCCCCAATAAGACTCCCCACTGGCACAGCTATTGAGTTGAGATCTCAGCTGAGTGGCCAAGCCAAGACCTTCAGCACCCTCTCTGTCCAACCAGTGTTTCATGTCCCTTTTCAAGTAGCTGACGCACACACATTGAGGTTTGATTTACACACATACACACACACACACACACACACACACACACACACACACACACACACACACACACACCTGGGAAAGGCTGGCACAGGTTTACTAGCTATGTCCCCTTTTGCCCAGACTGTAAGGTAGTTATCACTGCCACCAGACAACTCTTATAAGCTACTTTAAGGCCCTTAGCAAAAGGTGCCCAATCTTACTGTGTAATATTAATATTAATACAAATGGAAGTTTGACCAAGAGCAAGGCTATTAGGAGTGGCCCACAGTGTCATCAAATAAATATCCAAGTACTCTCAAAACTTAAATATGTCTCACAAAGATGAGCCACAATGAAATGTTTAAATATATTTAATAATAAATGATAAAAGAACAAGAAAATACTCAGTATATATTCACAGTGACATCAGAGTTCA
Source organism: Protopterus annectens (assembly GCF_019279795.1). Lineage (NCBI taxonomy): Eukaryota > Metazoa > Chordata > Ceratodontiformes > Protopteridae > Protopterus > Protopterus annectens. The sequence continues at coordinate 1,843,410,196 of NC_056726.1, read as the reverse complement.
AAACCACAGGACATATTTAAAACAACATTGCAGGACAGTCTCAAATAAATAAAGAAAGAACATCTAAACTATGCTTCACTAAATTCTTGACTGACTCTAATAGAATTACTATACCTCAGCTTACTTAAGAGTAAGGCAGATGCATGCTGAATGGTTCTTATTGTTGTTGTTGTCAGGTTCAAGACAGAATACAGAATGCTATGTCTCTCTCTCAGAGAGTTCTCAAATTAATATCTCAAATATTACTGCTGGGATAGCTTGCAGAATGACATTATTTCTTGTCATCTGACTCTATCCCAGGAGAAATCCCCATTGGTGGAAGCTAGCAGTATTTAGCATCTACCTGTGAAAAATACATAGGCCTCATATCTTTGGCAGATGCTGGAAGTCATAAAATAATTGCATTCCTTCACATTCAAAACTAGTAATTATTTCACCATAAAGACAATACATAGAGCTCCCTAGTATAGACATTCTGTCTTTAGCTGCCATAAAATAATGTAATTTCAGATATTTTTCTGAAGTTAGCCTCCTGTATTTCAGTTTCCACTATTATAATATATACACTTAAACAGTTACAATAGTGTATGTATATTTCAGTTCTCTTCCAGCAGGGCACACTGTGGATACATCTTTAAGATCAGTACTTAACAAAATACCTTTATTATCACACAATTCTGTACTGACCAATTTGATATAAACATGACATAGAGTTCTAACATATTTGTAACACAAGCATCTTGTATAGACCATGTTGATATTCAGAAATGACGTATAATTATTTACAAAATTCCAGATAGCTGTGCTGGCAGTATCGCCCTTTGTCACACCCTCTATCTGGGACTGCAGGTGGTAAAGCTGCCCCTGCAAAAATACCTCAAAGTTATAGCTATATGTTTTGAGAATGACTATTTATTTATTTATGCATGTATGTATTGTTTGAACTGCTGTTTATTTTTCAAAGGGTGGTGACTCCAGAGCTTGCATTTATTATAGAGAAGCTTTACTAGCATGTGTCATGAGAAGATACAGAGAGCATGAAAGGAGTATAGGGGAGGTAGGAGGTTATTAGAACACCCTTGGTACATATACTGGTGTTATCTTGGAATTACATTGTGGAACAAATAGCAGTTAACAGTAAGTATTTTGCTAGAAAGTGACTAAACAATAAAAGAGTAGAGCAGTTAGTTACAAAATTATCAAAGGTGAAAGCAATTAACAAGGTAAGTAATTGCAATGTTTTATTCATTGATGTAACTCTTCTTAGAAGCTGAAAAGAGCTGCAGTGGTTATGGAAATCAATACTATTTAACATAGCCTATTAAATACATATCCTTTTCATATAGGTTTTAGCTGAGTAATATAAGTAGTCATATGGATAATGGAGTGAGTAAGTGTAGAAATACAAGAGGAGCAGTAGGAGAATTAGATGAATAATAGGAGAAATTACACAGGAGGTATAACAACAATGCCCCGTTTGGTATGTACCTCACAAGACATCTGCAACAATTGGAAAGGCCACAGAAATACCTCACTAAAAGAATCACAGGCCTAAAGTAGATGCCCTATGCTGACCGTCTAAAAAAACTCCAGCTATACTCTGTCACATATCGCGTACTCAGAGGCGAGCTCTGTTTACCATACAAGGCCATGTCAAACCCAGTGCTGTTGGACATGCTACACTTAAAGAAATCCCAATCCCTCAGAGCCACACACTCCAGGGATCTTAACCTGGTCATCACAATGAACAAAACATGCTGGCGGGATAGGTTCCTGACCCAGAGACTCCCCATACTCTGGAATAGACTGCCCATACATGTCAAGCTGAGCACCTCTTTGGCCCTCTTCAAAAGGAACTTTGACGATTGGATGAGTGATAGGAAATTCACTCTGGGGATCATGTCAGTCACCCTGCTAGAGAGGGGACCAGGGAAGTAAATATTCTGGGAAGAAATAGCCAGGGAATTGTTATGGCTAGGCTTGTATAGGCCCTATGAAAAGCAGGGAATGAAACATACAAGTGAATGTTGAGGAAAAAATGCTAATTAATACATCGATATCATAAGTGTTATGTTTGGTAAGTTAGAAAAGTTTACATGCAAATAATTACATGCATACAAATATTTCAAGTCATAGGCAATGCCCTTCTTGCCTGCTAATATACTAAAACAATCATTCCCATAATAAAAATATCTAAATTTGTGCTTGCTTTAATATAATTTAATAGTCTTTACTATACATTGACCACTGTCTCAGAGAACTGGTTAGTGCATCTTTCATTCCTATATAATCTGATTTTTAATTTCTCCAAGTCTTTTGGGTTCCTAATACCATGACGTGAATGGATCCCATTCCTAAGTCATAGTATGATTAAAGTTCATGAAATTAATATTGTTTCAATTATTTATGTTAGCTAGAAGTGCTCTTTGCAGTACCTACAATGTGCTCAGTAATGGCTCCTTCTGCAATTCATATGGAGTTACAAATATTAGTAACATATATAAGTATGACTGTAAATTATTTTTTATAAGACTCGTTGCTCCTACTACGATTAGAACTGTCTGGGTATCCTTTTTCCACATTGCCTTTGTTTCTGCCTGCAAATCCTGGTATTTTATGGCTTTGTGTCTGTCTGTACATAAGACAATATAGTCAATGGGTGTAGCAATTTCAGTGATCGATGCTACTTTTGTCTTCTTTTCAAGGACTATTATATCTGATTTACTCACATCTATTTTTTGAACTGTTGGTAATGGGTGATTCCATGTGTTATAACCCATCATTTTCTATAATGCTTTGTGGATCATGTTTACAGTGTTTTTCAGCTACTTCACTATTCTAATGTTTGCACAATTCCCAATGCAACAGTCTTGCCACGTTATTATGCCTTTCAGTATACAGTCCTTCTCACAGTATATCACAATCAGCAACAGGATGTGCGACTGTTTCCAATTCTGTTTTATAAAACTTTGGTTTGTCTGTTTCTCCACATGTTCAATGGACTTTGTAAACATTGTGTACATAGTCCACTATCTTGGGCCACCAATATTAACCTTTTGTCTTTTGATCTAAATTCACCTCTCTTTAACCATTCCTATATTCCATCAATATCAACATGAGGTTGTTCCAAGAGTTTTTTATACTTGCAATTGTTTTTATACATTTTCCACATTTCTCGCCTTCTCATCTGATCCTTCACCTTATATTCTTTCTTTTGTTTTTTGTTTTTTTATCTACTTCTGGTTTGATTTCGATTCCCATTTGATGCCAATATGCTTCTGCTAAACTAAGCAGGGAGGTCATCTTAGATTTGTTCTCATGTTTTAAAACTTTCACTACATTTGGGTCTTGTGAGGCCAGCAGAAATGTATGCAGTCCTAAAATTGCAAATTTATACATGTAATCAGTTTCGAGGAGGCCCATATCTCCTTCAGAACAAGGAACATATAGTCTTTTTATACACTGATTTCTATAAATCATTTGATAAGCATGCAGCATTCTACTTGTTTTCCTGTCCGACTGATCCAACACCTTTTGGGGCCAGTCAGTCACTCCAAAACTGTACGTTAGGACAGGAAGAGCAAATCGGTTTATGGCTTGGACTTTGTTCCTAGATATCAGCACTGTTTTCAGTATTAATTTTAATCTTCTAAAATATTCCTTACTGTTATATTTGCATTTGTTTATGTTTTATTGTTGATCCATAATCAATTCCCAAATATTTATACACTCCCTCTTGCTCAAGTTTTCTTATTTCATATTCCTGTCCCAGGCTGATGTTTTCTTGGTGTTGCAGCTTTCCTGCTTTAAAAGTTGCTTTTGCACATTTATCAAGACCAAATGACATTCAAATATCATCTGAAAAAGTTTTAACCACTTGCAGTTGTGCTTTCAGTTCCTCATCTGATGAACTATACAGTATTAAATCATCCACAAAAAGAAGATGAGAAGTCTTTATACTTTGTTGTTTTCTGAGAGCCAAATTATAGCCATGACCTAACATGTTAAGTAGACAGCTTAACGGGTTAAGGGTAAAATAAAACAGCAGCAGTGACAGAGTCACCCTGGAATATCCCCCTTTGAATTTTTATCCCTGGAATAATAATTTGTCCTTTATCATGGCTTAACTGCAAAGTGGTATGCCACTGTTTCATGGTCGCTGTAATGTAATCGATCAGTGTAGTGTGTATCTTATACATTTCTAAGCACTCTTTTATCCATGAATTTGGGATACTGTCAAATGCTTTTTTGTAGTCTATGCATGCCATACTTAGATTATTCCCCTTTTTACAGTTCACCGTTATGACTTTATTTAAGAGCAAATGGTCCTCTATTCCATATGACTTTCTTTTGTTACTCTTTTGTTCTGTTGCCATGACTGAGTTTTCTTCTAAATGAATATAAACTCTGTTGGGATCAATTCCAGTGTATAATGTATACGTCGTCGGGAGGCAAGTTATTGGTCTATATTTTTTAAGATATCTTGTAGGTTCACTCTTAAGAAGAAGTATTGTTTTTCCTGTTGTTAACCAGATTGGGGTTTGTTCTGTATGCGCATATAAATAGTTCTTACTCATGGCCAAATCTTCATGTAAAGATGTTAATACTTTAAGCCAGAAGTTAGGTACTGCATCTGGGCCTGGGGTTTTCCATTTAGAAGCTTTTCTTAACTTTGTTTCAAGCTCTCTGGCTGTTACTTCATCTGATTTCATATTGTGTACATTTGAACTTCTTATTCTTTTACATTTTCTATTCATTCAACAGCTTTCTTATATTCCACAGGATCCTCATAGATATGTCTTCAAAATGTATCTATTTCTTCTTTTTTGGTGGTGTTTCAATCATTTTGCCTTGTTTCCCAATTGTCTATAAAATGTTTTGGGTCATCAATAAATTGCTTATTTTGTACTTTTCCTTTATATTCATCTATATATCTTCTAAGTTTTTCTGCCTGTGCTGATATTTTTAGTTTAGTATTTGTGACAGCACATGATAGATCCTGATCTGTTCTAATACTGCACATTATCATGTCTATCTTTCTGAGTATTTTTGATGAGCTGTTACCTCTTCTATACTCTTCCAACAGTAACACTTCTTGTCTTAATTGCTTTATAGTTTTCTCTATTCCATACTCCCACGATTGCATTCAATTTCTCCCCTTCCTTTCCCTTACTGCCCTTTGTTTTCGTGGTAAGACTTTATCTGTTATTAATTTAGCTGCACAGTAATATATCTTATTTGCTTCTGTTATATTGCATGAATTTCTGTGAACAGTCCTAATTTACTGTGTTCAATTGTTTTATCAAACTTCTAAATTTTGGGGTTTTATTGACTTTCTGTAGTCTATTTATTTCATTGATCTTAATATACCTGTTCAGCTCTATTAAATTAAACAACTCTTCTCTTGGATCATTTTCTTTTACATATGCATGCTGATATAAAGCTTCAAGTCCCAAAGTTTCCAACTCTGACAATAATTTATCCAAAATATCTGTTTCCACTATTTTTTCACTAAAAGAAAGTAAACCTATGGGTCTATATCACTCTGAATTTGTCCTAGTCCCCTTTGTCTTAAAGATGGTTTTAACAAGTGCATGTTTCCAAACTTGAAGAATCTCCCATCCTTTAATGACTAACTGAATAACAAATATAATGGTACTTTAAGTTCACGCTGAAGTGTTTTCAGGTCATTATTACTAATTCAGGTCTCCTCTCTGTGCTGTTTTGGGCCAGTTTGCATAGCTCTTTTTCAATATAATCTAATTTAATTTCAGTATCTGAAGTTACTTGGATGTTAATAGCACAATTTATCACCCCTTTGTGGAACCATACTGTCTTGCATAAGATTTTATAAATATATCTATAATCTGTTGCAGTTGAGAATAAATTTTAGAATTCAATCACAGTTTATCAGTTTGTATAAGGTTGTCTGTACATACATTTGGATAAGAAGTATTATGTTTGGTAAGTCAAATCGTCAGACATTGGTAGTACGGGCTGTTGATATTAAGTGAATCTGCAGAAATGACAGGAAGCATACATAGGTTTTATATTTTATTCTGAGTGCTGCATTGGAGGTGTATGCCTTCATATGGGGGAGACTGACCATACATTTCACAAATAGACATTTGGAAATCTGTCACACCGGTTTCCAGATTTCTTTTTGTATTAATGGAATCGGACAGGGTTGCTCCGTGAATGATGCATTTTTTGTTTGTTCATTAATGCAGCAACATGCAAGGTGAAAACAGTAGTGAGAAATGAGTGACAGTTACAAAATTCTTATGATTTTGAATTCCACAGATAATGGCATCATATTAGTGAAAAACAGAGTATGGAAACAAATTGTAGAGAAGATAGATGAAGAGGAATTGACTAAGATATGATTAATGTTAAAGAAAAGAATAAATAATTTAGGAAAAATAGCAGGAGAAGGAGTGGTTTATTTTACTAATACATAGTTGCAAGTTTTCAGTTTGGGATTTTAGTCCTTGGTTTTAGTTAAGACAAGGGTAAAACAGAATTAATACGTTAGAAAAGAATGCATTTGTAAAAAAAAAAAATAAGATGGCACTGCAAAAGGTTAATATCTGCTAATGTGAGGTTTTGTTAGTTAGATGAGACGGGGTAAGCAGAAAATTTGCAGAAAGAGATTGAGATTAATTTGGGTAAAGGGGGTTGTGGTTAATAAAACAAAAAGGAGGTCTAGGGATAATACATCAAGTAGTTTGTCTTATGTCACTCAGTTTGTTTTTCATCTTGTAATATCCCAATGAAAAAAGTCAGTTTATTCAGCAAGGTAATAGGAGAAAGTATCAGGATTTGGAGAAAATATAAAAGAAAGGAAAAAAAAAGAAGATGTAATAAAGGAATGATGTAAGTATATTTACATATAAAAGTAAATGTGTAGAAACTGAACATTCAAGGGATTTGAAAGAAACAATGAGAATGGTATGAAACTATTAATAAAGAGTATTATTATGCTAATGGTCGTGGCAATTAAATGAAATAAGAAAGACTATTATGAGCTGAAGCAGATTTAAGGATGAAGCCATGTGGGGTGAGTGTGACTTTTCATGTGGGAGTAACTGAGACTTTATTATGTAGTAGGCGTGACTTTTCAAGAAGTGAATATAACTTTTACTATGCGGTGAGTGTGACTTTTCATGCAGGATGAGTGTGACTTTTAATGTGTGGTGAGAGTGACTTTTAATGGAGATTGCCCCTTAGGAAATTACCTGTAAAGGGTGACATTATATAAATAATGTGTCTAGTGAAAAGATGTTTTATGGAAGAAACACAAGAACATGTTTGTATTGTAATATAGCGAAACATTTTTGGGGTAAAAGTGGCAGATGTAATGGTTTTAGAGAAATAATGACAGTTTAGACATTATTTCACATGTTTTTTTTCCAGGAATTGATCAACAGGGAAGATACGATTTATAATGTTTCACTTTCTTGTTTATGGAATATTTAGATGAGGAACTATACAAAAATGTTGTACAATAAGGAGTAAAATCAGACAGAGGCAGTCATGCAGAAAAAATCATAGCAGTGATAAATTTGATATAAATTTCACGGGTCATGTTTCATGAAAATATTAAGGAAAACTGTGAAGAAGTACTTCTTGAAAGTACAGAAGCTTGAAAGGTACTTATGAAAAAATGTTTATATGCATCTGTATATTTATAAGTAGTAATTTGTTTTATTTCCTTCATAAGTTCATAGGTAAGTGCCAGGCTAACTGCCCTTGTGGACTATTTTAAGCCTAGCTAGTTTCTTTTTTTTTTGCTCAAAATAACCTATCCCATTTGGTTACAGACTGTCCTTACCCATCCCATGGTTGATAATTATAGATTGCCCCTAATGAAAACAACAAGGATCATACCATAGATAATTTGAGGGGATCCACGCATGGGATAAAGCATTTAGGAGCTGCCTCTGTCCTTTAGGAGTACACGAGGCAGTCCTGGTGTAAATTGTCTGTTTCTCATCAATAGATCTAAATTGTGCTTGAATATGTGCAGGGATGAACTTTGTTTTACATGGATAAGGGGAGGTCTGTTCCAGAGTAGTGGTATCCCCTGTAAGATATACCTGCCCCTCCAAACTGTTCTGTTGATACTGCAGAACAGGTTTATATTCTTAGACTGAGTATTTCTGATGCCATTTGACTTGCTGATGTGCAGTAAATCAATCACTAATGTCTTGTATGCCTTGTATGCCAAAAACAGGTCACTTCTTAGTAGTTTGTAAGACACCGAGTATAGTGACAGGATTTGAGTCAGTCTATGTAGGATGTGTTGTTTAGGTCTTGGAGCCTTTTAGTAAAGTATCTCTGTGGGCATTCCAGCTGTTGCATGTGTATGGACAGGTACATGCTAAAGGAGCATTATATTCAATGACTGGCCTAATGAGGGCTGATTAAAACGGGACAATGACATTCCTAGATTTAGACACAATCTCTTTTTTTATAAGATGTGCGCTATAGAAGGCCATTCTTACAACAATGAGCACATGTTGGTCAAAAGTTAGGTTATTGTTTACATAATTCTCAAATCCTGAACAACTATGTCAACTCTTAGGGGTATATTGTCAATGTGGTAGTTCCCTGGTGTAGATGACTTCCCAAAGGATACAATAATGCTATCTTGGCATTAAGTTTCAGTCCATGATTTTTCAATTCAAGTTTCATGGATTATTTCTTTTAAAGATTGTACTGCATATGATTTTAAGTCCTGGATTTTTTTAAGTATCCATGTGTTTGTTTTTTAAAAATTATAAATTAACAGAAAATCACACCTGCTCTTTTCCATAAGTACTATTTGGTCTTTAACCTCCTTTTAAAGTGACACCAATTCAGGTGGATGGAACCTCATTTTAACATCTCACCTAAAGGTTGGTACCTTAGGAGTACAGCAATCTCACCACAATGCTGTACCACAGTGTTGAAACACAAATCAAGGTACAGTGTCTGGGGTTAGAACCCACAACTTTCTTTATATATATATATATATATATATATATATATATATATATATATATATATATATATATGGTTTCGTATCACTTCACTCAAAGTCCATTTCACTGATACCTATTTCACTGAGACCAAATCACCTAAAGTTCATTTCACCTAAAACTCATTTCACTGACAAGTAGTACTCTAAGGCAAGTCAAAAGTATATGTCCTTTTCTCCAATGTAGTGAGATCCTGGTGTTAGTATATATAGTTAGGGGAGTGTAGGGGTCACATCCCCCACATTGGGGGGCGTGGGGGGGCTTAGCCCCCCACTTAATTTGGTTTTCTGTTGTCTGGTTTTGTTTTACATTATTTGGTAAAACCAAACTAGGTGGGTTGCTATGCCCCCCACACACCCCCAACTATATATACTAACACCAGGATTGCACTACAGTAGGAAAAAGGACATATACCTTTGACTTGCCTTAGAGTATTACTTGTCAGTGAAATGAGTTTTAGGTGAAATTAACTTTCAGTGAAATGAACTTTAGGTGATTTGGTCTCAATGAAACGGGTGTCAGTGAAATGGTCTTTCAGTGAAGTGATACAAATCCATATATATATATATATGTATATATATGTGTATATATATATATATATATATATATATATATATATATATATATATATATTCTGTCTACAAACATGTCTCCTGAACTTAAATACCCCCAAAAGTGTTGAGCCTATTTGCTCCCCTGTCTTGGATATCCAGAACAGGGAGGTCAGGGCTGACCGGGGGGGCAACAATTCAGGCAGCCATAGAGATGATTTGTACCCTTACTGGCATCCCTGCAATGAGGACATTTCAATTATGGCCCTAACTGCACACATGGTGGTTGATGTCAGCACCTTCATCACTATTGGGCATCTTACACACTCCTCTTGATTTTATGTACTTCCATCTACAAGGTACAATGGCTATTATCTCCAATTTTTGAATGTCAAGCCCACGTCCTTGGTCCTGGTCATTTTAATGCCATGCAAGTCTCTGTTTGCATGGCTGTGATTGGCTGAGTGGACCCACTGCTCCCACAGGATGGGTGACCCAGTGCTGGCCTCTCACTCTAATTCTTCCAGATTCGTATCAAATAATTAAATGGTCAAATTGTCGAAGGTCATATGGCTGAGCCCATATAGTCAGCAATTCAGTCCATCAAACTGTTCTGAGATCACATTACAATAGGGATCAGGAAATGTGCCCCTTTCCCCATTGTAGTGCGAATTTGGAGTTGGTATATGTACATCAGTGTGTATATTGTGCCTAGTCAGTCACTGTAGTCAGAGAGCATGTGCATATAAGTTATTGAGCATGTGTGAGATCAGTGCCATTTTGCATAGTCAGAGTGAGTGAGTGCAAGTTTGAATGGAGAGACACATGTGAGTGTGTTAGAAGTAATGAGTCAGTTAATAAGCATATGAAGTTTGAAGTATATGTTCCAGTTACAGCTCCTGATGTGTTTAGTAAATGCCTTGAACCTATCCCGTGCCTCAGTGTCTCATTTGAATACATGAGACATGGGACATAGTGTCAGAAGTGGGATCTGAAGTTGAAGCAGCTAATGAATCATGATACATGCAGTTAGAAGTGGACTAATATACAGGAGTGAACTCACAAACCGATCAGTGGTTATTTGAAGGTATTTAAATTAATTTTAAATGATTTTCAGTCATCAAATATGTGGCATAGCATTCAAAGTGTTCAAAATAATTACAGAATTATTTAAGATGTCCGTAATAGCGAAATAATTATTAAAGTGTTTGAAATAATCACCAAAGTGTTTAAAATGTTCAAAAGGCTAAAATGTCTGACTTTTTCACAATGTATGACTTTTTTTGCATTAACTAAGACTTTTTAAAGTGTATGGAGTGTTTGAGGTATTTGCAGTGTTAAAATAAAGCATTTTTGGAGAGATTGTTGTGCATTTGAGCAATATTACAAGTACCAGGTCTATACTTATGTTGAAATGCAATTTGTTGTTATGGCAGAGGGATTTCACAGAAACGAACCACTTAATGATAATATTGCAGAGAATTGGTGAGTGTTTGAGCAAGAATATGATATTTTCAGACAGGCTGCATTTTCTTTTTTTTTTTTCAAAACAAGTTTATTGTTTTAACATATAAGAGAAATATCATAACAATTTTATACAAATAATTAAAAATAGGTATTATTATAATATTCAACAAAACAACTAAAGTATTTACAAAGACATCCACTACAATCAGATCAATTAATTAAACTAAAATACTGTGCTATTGAAATTAGAATTTTTTAACAAATTTTGTAAATTATCCCATACAATAAAATGTGATGTTTTTCTAGTTGTTCTCATTCTAATTGTGCTTATTTCCATATGACACATTATATTCATAACATTTTTAAATTCATTGAACGAAGGAGGTGTATCTGAAATCCAATTTCTAGTTATTATTTTCCTAGCCACTGCTAGGATAGACCATAACAAGGAAGCTTAATCTTTTAACACATTGAGGTACAGGTGTGTTGAATAATATAAGAGACTTAGAAATAATGAAATTATCTGTAAAAGAGCCTGCAAAATTCATTAACTGACTTCAGTATTCTTTCAATTTTATACAGTCATAAAACATATGAGCCCAGTCAGCATTAATTTCTACATTACATCTCTTACATAGATTATCTTTATTATTAATTTTATTCATCATCAAAGGTGTATAAAAAGATCTATGTAAAAATTTCCATGTATAAAGTCTCCAGACAATGGAAGATGTAGTTCTATAAGCAGATTCCAATATATATTGTTTATCTTGTTGAGTTGGTGGGTCCCCATTAATAGAGGTGAAATAATTCCAGTATGAATCTACATTGTAAAAAGTTTCTTGTCTGATAATTTTATGTATATATGAAAGTTTACCTTTATCAGAAACTTTATGCTGTAAATTTATTATCAAGTAATCAATCAGTTTTGGAATAGATTTTTTAACTGTTATAGACATTAGATCTATTCTATCAATGAGACAGGCTGCATTTTCTGATAAAGACGCACACACAAGAGCACTTATACTTCTCAATTTAGCTGGCTCAGAAGCCATTGAGTGAGAACGTTCATTTGTGTATGCACTTGCTTTGTATGCAGGGGCGGGGTAGAACCATCATATTGTGAATTGCAGGAAGACCTTGAGTGCTTAAAACGTAAATTTAGAGAAACATGTCACTCTCAAATGTATAGTACAATGGAAAGGCACAAATTTTGCACAAGAAATCAAAAGCCTGGTAAAACTATTGCAGCATATATTACTGACTTAAGAAATAAAACAAAAACATATGCAGATTTGGTGATCTACAAGATGAGTTGATGAAATACCGTCTTGTATGTGGTGTTAATAATGATGCAGTGAGAAACATTTTACTTTGAGATAGTAAATTAATATTAAACAAAGCCATAGAGATTTGCCAAATACATGAGCTTACAGAAAAGCATACGAATATACTTACAAATGAGAAAAGCATGTTTGCAGTATCTCTTGGTGCAAATGTTGATAGTATACAGCAGAAAGTCAAAATGAAAAAGAAATATAAACTAAAGGGTGCCACTCCCAACCTCATTGTTAACTGTCCCAATTGTGGAGGCAGCAATGAACCTAAATGGGAAAAGTGTTTGGCTTTTGGTCAGCAATGTCACAAATGTAAAAAGTGGAATCATTTCAAAAGGCTTTGCAAGTCTAAAGCATCATAAACTTATGTTAAAAAAGAGTATCCAAAAAAGCAAGTAGATAGAAATTGTAGCAAGCTCTAAGAGCTGTGACAAGCTTTCTGTGTTGATGGTGTCTCTGTGATCTATGAAACAGTTAATACAGTAGACTATCAGTTGTCAGCAAAGGGCAAAATATTTTGTACTGTACAAATTAATGGGAACCTGTAGATCTTAAAGTAGACACTGGATCTAAGTACAATGTTATGTCAGCACAAATGTTTGCTAAAATAAGAACTGGTGAGAAACTTGATTTAGCAAAGTGTGCAAAAGTAGCTTATGGTGGTGAAGAGATTCAAACTGATGGCACAGTAGTCCTGTCATGCCATTCTGCTGGAAAGAGCTATGACTTGCAGTTTTACATAGTCAGAAGACATGTGTAGTCACTATTAAGCCTCATTGACAGTCTGGGAATGGGACTGATTTCATTTAATAAAGAGGTTTACCATATAAGTATGAACAAAATGATAGTTTTACACAGATTGTATTTAGTGAATATGCTGAAATTTTTAAAGATGAGCTTGGTAAACTTCCAATCATATATTCCATGAAATTAAACCATGAAATAAGTCCAATTGTCAGACCAGCATGGAAGATTCCAGTAGCAATTCAGAGCAAAGTAAAAGCAGAACTAGACAAGTGGTGAATTTAGGTGTCCTTGCTCCAGTAAAAGAACCAACTGAATGGGTATCCTCCATGGACGTAGCTCATAAGAAAAGCTCAGATGATATTCAGATATGTATTGATCCAAGAGACTTAAACAAAGCACTTAAGAATCCTCATAATTTGATACGTACCGTAGAAGAGGTAGCTGCTCTCATGCCAAATTCCACTGTTCTTTCAGTCTTAGATGCAAAAAGTTCCTTTTGGCAAATTTCGCTGGATTACAAATCACGCTATTTGGTATGTACAGATTTTTAAGAATGCCACTTGGAATCAATTCTGCCAGTGAGGTCTTTCAACTTGCCATGAAACAAATTTATTGTGGTTATCCATGTGCTATTATACTAGACAACATTATTGTTGGAGGCAATGGTGAAGATAAACTTGATAGAAACATCAGGAAAGTTCTAGACCATGCACGTGAAGTAAATCTTAAACTGAATTCTCAGAAATGTAAATTCAAACTGAAAGAAGTTACTTATGTGGGACATTTGTTTACCACTTCTGGCTTACAACCAGATCCATCTAAGCAAACAGAAATTCATGAGATGCCAGTTCCAGAAAATGTCACATTTTTACAATGTTTTCTAGGTATGGCCAGCTATTTAAGAAAGTTGATCCCAGACTTGAGTGAGCTTTATGCCCCATTATGAGTTGACACACAAAAAATGTAAACTGGTCCTGGTTGGAATAACATCAAAGAGCATTTGATAGTCTGAAGAAGAAAATTGCCAGTCCACCCATATTGAGATATTATAATGTTCACAAACCTGTTGATGCTTCAAAGTACGGCCTTGATGCAGCATGTCTTCAACAAGGCATACCAGTAGCCTATGTGTCAAGAACTTTAACTCAAACAAAGATGCATTATGCACAAATAGAGAAAGAACTTTTGGCAGTAGTGTTGGCATGTTCGAAGTTCAATGATTATATTTATGGTAGACCTATCCAATAGAGACTGATCACCAACCACTAGTAACAATTTTGAAAAAGCTAATGCATACCACCCCATCTTGATTGCAATGCATGATGTTAACATTGCAAAAGTACAATTTCAGTATTGTTTACAAAAAGGGCAAACACTTGTACCTTGCTGATGCTTTGTCACGCTCACCCAGACAAACGAGAGAGCAACATGAAAATGAAACAGCAGAATTTGAAGTAATGGAAGTCACAAATGTTTTGTTATCATGCCTTGATGAACTAAGAAATCACACAGCTTCAGACCCAATTTGCCAGAAGCTGGAAAATATTATCAGTAAAGGATGGCCAACATGACAAACTAGTTTACCACTTGACATTCAACAGTATTTTCCTTACAGAGATGGGCTCATGATGGAAGATGGAATCATCATGAAAGATCCAAAAGTGGTAATTCCTAAAGCATTACAACAGGAATATATAACATTTATGCATTGTGGTAACCTAGGTACTCATTCAACCAAAAGAAGGGCAAGAGGCATAGTATTTTGCCCTTCTATGTCCAAAGATACAGAGAAGTAAACTCTAGCATGTTCAATTTGCAAGAGCACCAAACTGCATCAACAAAAAGAACCATTTCAGCTATACGAAATTCCTGAATTACTATGGTCGACGGTTGCTATGGATATTTTCAAATGGAATGGTCAACATTACTTAGTGTTGGTAGACTCTAACTCAGATCGGTTTGAAATTGGCCTGCTTCCTAACTTGACGTCCAGCACAGTCATTACAAAATTGAAGAGATATTTTTCTATCCATGGTAGTCCACACAAAATCATGTCTGACAATGGTGCACAGTTTACAAGTCAGCAATTTTAGAAATATTCTGAGTCTTGGGACTTTGTTCGTATTACCAGTAGTCCTGAGTATCCACAATCCAATGGGTTAGCTGAACGTGCAGTTCAGAGTGCAAAACATTTGTTGGAGAAATCCAAGAGAGATGATACCTATGTTTTCTTTAATGTACTAAATCTCAGAAATATTCCTTGAGACAACTTGCTTGGTTCACCTGCTTACAGATTAATGTCGAGACAGACTAGAACAACTCTACCAATCAGTAAACAATTGTTAATACCAAATGCAAAGAACAGCAGAGTGGTCAAGGCTCAACCTTCAAGCAAACATCAGTCACAAAACTTGTGCTACGATAAGACCAGTAAATCTCTTAGACCACTATTACAAGGAGAAGTTGTGAGAATGCAAACATCTAAAGGATACGACCGAGTGGGAATCGTGAAGAACATTTGTGAGGAACTGAGATCTTACATCATACAATCAGAAGGAATGGATTTCAGATGGAATCGAAGACATGTGTTACCTGTCTCTGAACCAGTGATACAGCAGATTGACTGTGACGATGACTCTAATTCCCAGAGTGACTCTACACCTGTTTGAATTCAAAAGGACAGTGTGCTTCCTTCAAATAATTTTGATGTAATCCCTGATGTTCCAGTGGTGAAAGAATTCCTAGAGACTGTCCCTGTTGCTAAACCCAGTTAAAGTTTCTATGTTACCAGACTGGGTAGAATTTCCAGACCAAATCCAAAATACACAGTGACTTGGACTTGAACTCAGTTTTGTTTCTTAAAATTTTGATATAATGATAATATTTAGCTCTCAAATGTCTTTGTTCTCCTATTTTGCATGTCAAACAAAATTAAAGAGGGAGGATGTAGATCACTGTGTATATTGTACCTAGTCAGCCACTGTGGTCAGAGAGCATGCACATATAAGTTACTGAGCATGTGCGAAATCAGTGCCATTTTGTATAGTCAGAGTGGGTGCAAGTTTGATTGGAGATGCACATGTGAGTGTGTTAGAAGTAATGAGTCAGTCAGTAAGCATATCAAGTTTGAAGCTATGTTTCAGTTACAGCTCCTAATGTGTTTATTTACAATAAACGACTTGAACCCATCCGTGCCTCAGTGTCTTATTTGAATACATGAGACATGTGACAATGTATATAATTAGCAGGAGGTGTGGGGGGGTGCAGGGAGGGCTTTCCCCCTGCAAAAGCATTTTTTGTGTTTTATACATGTGTATCTTTGTTTTAAGTTTAACAGACTGAATTGTTGATGATATGGTTTTGACTATATGACATTCGACAATTTAGCCATTGGATTATGTGATAGGTATCCAGTCCTCTCCTACCTGGGTCTTTTATTGCCTGAACCACTAGTTAAATTCAGATCATCTGGGTTATAATAAGGTCTTTATTCCTCTATGCCACAGGGCCAGGCAGACTCCACAGCCTTTTGATCTTCCAGTAATTAAAGGTATGTTACCTGCTGAGCCACTTGCACTACTGTTGGCAAACGCTATCCAGGAAATGGCACGAGAAGCCTTTCCCCTGTTCTAGAGGTGGATATAGACTCCATACATCACACCATGGGCAAAGAAACTGTCTGTAGATATGTCAACAGTACCTAAAGATCATTATAAACATTTTTTAATGCCTTAGTTGTGAAGAAACGTGCGTGCTACATCACTGCATTTGTTATTGCTTAGATTACTGGTGAGCACAGAAGGCTGCTTATATGGTAGCTGAACTTCTGGAATAATCATAAATAAAATGCAAGTGATTTGTACTTCCTCACTCTTGAGATCTTCTTCAGTGAGCTGTTTCCCATAGTAAATGTACAGGGTTCTATTCCTTCCTCCTCCATTTGCCTACTGTGTTACTCTGTCTGAGGAAGGCACTTAACCAGGCAATGCTCCTGGGCTATACCTAATAAGATGCACTTGTGTCCATTTGGCTTAATGAATTAATGAAACCTCCTGCACTTTAAGACAAAGGGTTAAAGTTATGCGCTGCTAACAAGCTTCATACTGTAGTGTAAGGTTTGATTTGCCAACAATTTGACCTTGAGCAAATTGTTTAACTAATCAGTGCTCTGGTCTCATCTCTGAAAAGAGGTTTGTGCCCAGTGGATTTACTCAGTTAAGAAATTAACCAAAAAAAAAAAAAATGAAAGTTACTTGTATTGCAGTCATCCTTTCATTTGTGAGTGTGTGACAAGCACACCCCATCTGCTCCCCTATATGCCATTGGCTGAAAGATTGAAGGCTGCTTGTATTACAGCAGTACTTATAGTTTCAAGTACCCCAAAGTAAATGCATCTTGTTTTGTATCTCTCTCTCTCTCTCTCTAAATACCTTAGTTCTTACATAGTAAACAACTGTTCCACAGAGTAAGGGTATTTGTTTTAATAACCTTTTACATTTGCAGTGGAATGATCCTAACACTTTATAGTGTTTATGTTAGTTTAAATGTCTCTGTTTTTACTATAATTCTCTGTACTTTTTTGTCCCCTGCTGGATTTATGGCTTTAATAAATTCACAGACTTGGTTTAATAATAATCTGTGTAAAAATAAGTACCACATCATTATTAATTTTATTTAAAATGCATCAGGTTTAAATTATTAGGACATTCAGTAAGCAGGGCAGTACCAGCTTGAATATGATACTGATAAGGGTGGGGGAAGGGATTTGAATTTGTTAACATGTATATCAATACACCTTGTTTTATAACTAATTATACAACGACCCCCCCATTAATATTCAAAAACGTGACGCTGATTGGTCAGCGTGCACATTGTAAATCCGAGTTACAGTAATGGAAAAAGGTCTGGTCGCCCAGACTTTTTCCATTACTATAACTCTTACAGCAACACTGTCTTGCTATGTTAAATGAGTTTAACATAGAGAGACAGTTTTAAAAAAAGCAACGGAGATTCTCCATTGCTTTTTTTTAAAGCTGTCTCGCTATGTTAAACCCATTTAACATAGCAAAACAGTTTGTAAAAAGCAACGGAGATCTTGCTTTCTCCTTTGCTTTTTTCAAAACTGTCTTGCTATGTTAAATGGGTTTAACATAGTGAGACAGCTTTAAAAAAAGCACCGTTGCTTTTTTTAAAGTTGTCTCGCTATGTTAAACCCATTTAACACAGCGAAACAGTTTGTAAAAAGTAACGGAGATCTTGCTTTCTCCGTTGCTTTTTTCAAAACTGTCTCGCTATGTTAAATGGGTTTAACATAGTGAGACAGCTTTAAAAAAAGCACTGTTGCTTATTTTAAAGCTGTCTCGCTATGTTAAACCCATTTAACATACCGAAACAGTTTGTAAAAAGCAACGGAGATCTTGCTTTCTCCGTTGCTTTTGCCCACAGCTCTGATGTACTGCGTAGGCATACGCATGTGCAGTACATCAGAACTGCTGCAGAATACCAGACAGCTGCGGAAGGGCAGCAAGGAGGCATTATACAATGCCATTATTTAAGAAAAGTAATTATTTTTTTTCTTAAATAATGTCATTGTATAATAATAACGCCTGGGTGTGGGTAATGCTGGATTTACCCACGGTTGGCTTTGTTTGGCCACTCGGGCTTTGCCCTCGTGACCAAACCACACCAACCGTGGGTAAATCCAGCATTATCCACACCCAGGCGTGGGTTATTGCTATAATACACCACTCCCATACCTGATAACAGTTACATTAGTCAGAAAGTTTGGGATGAAACTATCATTTTGTTTATTTTTTTGTTTTGTTTGTATCACTTGTTTGTGTGCTTAATAAAGGATTTTCGACTAGAAACAGACTGTCTACCCTGATTAGATTACTTCTGAATACCTAATAGAGTTAATAATTTTGTATAATAATGATATTTCAGAATAAGTTTTTATTTTTTTGATTTAGGACTTTTTAAGTTCACTAAGTCTACTACCATTTTCTGATTTTTAATATATAGTTTCTTACACTTTTTTTTTTTTTTTCTAGAAGGCTACTTACTTGTTACATTGTCTAACTTTCAGGGCATTTTCATTCATTTAATTTGAAAGTATGAGTGCTGTCTACGGGGTTGGGGATTAGTTAGCACCTACCCTAACCACCAGTAACAATCCCAGAGTTGCTGCCACTGCTTACTTGTTTAGTCTTCCGTTGAATACTATATGCCCCTCGTTGTTGACTGTTACATGTGTACTTCTCAACTGTCCAGATTTTCTCAGAATGTCCTGATTTTTGCCTCATATTTTTGGTTTGTTCCTCACAAAATGTGTGGTTTTCTGGCAAATAACTGAGGATTGAAATCACTGTATAATGACATACACTTGAGTTTTAGACTTCATATCCTTCAGAAAATGTATGCTTAACAAATCCTGTTTTTTTCTAACAACTTTCTAAGTATATAAGAGCAATATTTAAAATCTATTTGGGGGTCTTTGTTCCCCCATTATTTTAAGTTTTGCCTAGAATTCTTGTAATAAGAGGTTAAGAGGTTTTGGTTGCCTGCTAAAATATTACTGCAGACCTCTTTCTTTATTCTTTCCCATTTGTAATTACCATGTAGGAAATTAAATACTTTTCTTATTTGTAATCTACATTTTGTGATACATTGATGGATAAGATAATTGTGAAGTACCAGAATTTAGTTATACTAGTATTCCTCAGGATTATGTTTAATCTTTACAAGCTGGATATGCTTTTCTCTTTTGCATGTATTTCTGCTTCCCACAGATTCTGCATTGCTAAATAATTATAGCATTTGCCTGACTGACTGCAGTTTACTGGCCAGCACTGATGTGATTTGACAGCAACATAGCATTACTGATACTTATCCAATTAAAAGGCAGTCATTTGTACTGTGCATTAACAACTGGAATATTAGTGTTAATGTAATGCTTTTCTCACTCACCTGAGACTGTGTTGGAGTTCAGTGATATTCAAATTGTACAGATAATAGTCCATATCTTTTGAGTCTCTAGAAGAAGCTAATTTTTATTGTTGCATGGCTGGTTAATAACTAGGTTTGCTCATCACTTGTTTTTCATCTCTTAGCGGCCTCACAATGAATTCCTGCATTATACTTTGTCTCACAGGTCTTTCTCCTAGCCCAATCATCACTCATCTTTTTCTGTTTTCCCAAGGGCATTTTGTATCATTTAGATGGTATCCTTTACTTGTATTTGAGCATAAAAGTATTGTTCTTTATGCAAAATCTTGAAACAGTACCTCACCTCTAATTTTAAGTTGCTTTAACAATTTTAGTTTTTTATTTATGTCAGGAATGTGTGCTATCCCAGCACAGCTGAAACTTGACAAAAGAATTGAACACCTCTGGCACCACAGCTGCTTTTGTAGTTTTAGCATGCAGGACAAGCACAAGTTAAAGTCACGCATGTTATCTTATGTAATACCTTCTATGCATGGAACAGGTGCCCTGTGATGAAAATACCTTTGTTTTAATAAATTTTAGCAGCTGAACATAAATGACCTCAGGTAGTAAAGTACAATGTTTATATTAGTTTCAGTGTTACTGTTTATATCTTAATTCATTGTACTTTGCCACACCTGATGGATTTTTGTTTGGTGGTCTCCTAGAAAGTTGCTTAACCTGCTGTATTACAGTGGCTGATTATTTTTCAAATGTTGTATGGATGCATTTTGTCATAGGCTATTTGCAGGCTGTTTTCATTGTATTAAATGTGAAAACGTATTAGTCTGTGGTGCATGCGGTGTCGAGCCCCTTTTTTCTATGTTTGCTCCCTCTATTCCCACCAACCTTTATGAGCCTCTCTTTTATTACTATCAAACCACATACACATATTAGACTTTAAGAGTACAGCACTACCATCACAAACAGTAGTGTATTACAATGTGATACCACATTATAATCCATCCAACCACAACCCCTTTTCCCCAGTTTTTGAAAATGGTGTTGGGGTGTCACTTCAACAGTGACAATCATCTGGAGCCAAGTTAACAACAAAAACTATTGCCACGTTTCCTACTTATACTATAGGCATCACTTTATTTTCGCTCTCTCTCTTCACTTACACCCTAATTTTGAAACATTCCTTTTTGCACTTGCTCTTCCTGAAGTATGTTTGCATACCACTTCTTCTGAGCAGCTTTCTGTCTGCGTATGAATTATTTTTGTATAATTCTTTTCATTCTCTCTTTTATCCACATCTTCATGTTCTGTCCCACACCTGATGTGACAAAATTTCACACAACATATGCACTCATTTTCCTGCCTATTCATTAAAGACACAAATGAATTCTATCATATTATTCTCTCTTCTCTTAACTAATACGCTCTTGTACAGCAACTTGCTCTCATTCAAATATTTGTTTCTTAGTTCCATTACCTTTTACTTGTAATTCTTAACCCCCTTATAGCATCTTGCTTACTTGTACAATGATATAAATGAAGCCACTAGTGACAGAATAGCGGATAAACCTTTACAGGTATATTCAGTTTCCAGTCTATTAATCCACTCTCTTCCTTCTTCCTCGGGATAGCTGTTTTGGTGGCAGTAAAACATCTGTTTTGATTTAGTACTAAACATACATAGCCAACAAGTACAGCTTTTCCCTAGTAATCTACTGTTTCCTCTCCCATACTCCATCTTCTCTTCCCCCACTTATACCCCCTCAATTTCACCCTTCTTACCCTCTCTCTCATTCCTCCATATCCTGTATCCACTATTCTGTCACTAGCGGCTTCACTTATATCCTTGTATAAGTTCAGGTTTGTAAAAGGCAGATCATGTCTCCTAAACCTGATAGACTTCTGTGAAGCAGTCACCAAAGCCGTAGATGAGGGTAAGGTGGTTCACACAGCCTATCTAGATCTTACCAAGGCTTTTGACACCATCCCCCATTCTGGAATTATAGATAAACTCACTAAACTAGGTATAAATCCCTATGTCACAAGATGGGTTGCCAACTGGCTCACTGACAGAACCCACACTGTGAAAGTAGCAGACTCCAAATCCGACTTCAGACCAGTGACAAGTAGAGTACCACAGGATTCAGTCCTGGGTCCTGTCCTGTTTGGTATTTACTTCTCTGAAGTACTGGCTAACACAGAAGGTCTTTGGCTAACAAAGTTCACAGATGACTGCAAACTAGGAGCCATAATCAAAACTCCTAACGATGTGGACATCCTACAATAGGGCCTCACTGAGACAAATGCCTGGTGTCAAAGCCATGGCCTCAAGCTCAATGCTAAAAAGTGCATTGTCATCCCCTTTGGTAAAAACTCTGTACCCATGAACTACAACATAGGTGGTAGTATACTTAACACCGAAAGTGTGATAAGAGACCTTGGGACACAGGTGGACAGTAGTCTCTTCTTTGATAATCACATCGCCACAGTAGTCAGGAAATCCTTCTACATGGCACACCTCATCACAAAAGGTTTCTCATCCAGAAAAAAAGAGGTCATTGTTCCCCTCTAATCATCACTCATTAGACCCATTATAGAGTACAATGCTCCTTTTGGTATGTACCTCACAAGACATCTACAACAACTGGAAAGGCCGCAGAAATATATTACAAAGAGGATTACCAGCCTCGAACAGATGCCCTACGCACACCGTCTCAAAAAACTGCAGCTTTACTCCGTCGCATATCGCCTACTCAGAAGTGATCTCTGCCTAACATACAAAGCTATGTCAAACCCAGAGCTGTTGGACATGCTCCATTTAAAGAAATCCCAATCCCTCTGAGCTACACGCTCTAGGGACCTAAACCTTGTCATCACAATAAACAGAACATGCCGGAGGGATAGATTTCTGTCCCAAAGACTTCCCATACTCTGGAATAAACGACCTATCTATATCAAACAAAGCTCTTCATTAGCACTCTTCAAAAAAAATCTTGATGATTGGATGGGAAATAGGAAATTCACCCCAGGGATCACTTCTGTGGCTCTGCTTTACAGTGGCACAGGAAAATAATTTTCTTGGGTGGCAAAAGCCAGGGTACCTTTTTAGCTGGGCTTGTATAGTCCCTAGGGCCGATAGCCTAGTACCTACCTATGAACCTATGAACCTTCACCGGTTGCCCTCTTGTTGAATACATAGGTGAATGCCATCCTATACTGCTCCCTCCTTATTATCTCAACAGATCTTCTCAACAATCTACATTTTCTTTAATTTAAAAAAAACCTTTGCTGGTACAAAAACCCAACGAAAATCAACAGAAACCAAAAACTGAAGGTACCAATGTATATCAAGTCATATATCCAATACAACAACAAATATAGTAGTCCAGTGTAGTAAAATCACACAATTGGGCACGTTCTATGAGAAGGACTAATTGATTTGTTATATGGGGGTGGGTCCTTTTTGTGAACAACGCATTTTGATTGGTGTACTTGTATTAGGATGCATTTAAAATCTGATCAGTAATTTTATTCAGGTGTCTGATGAAGCAATCCTTAGTTGTATTGTGAAAGCGCTTACCATTAAACTTTACTTGTGTGATTTTACTACACTGGACTACTATATTTGTTGTCGTATTGGATATATGACTTGATCTACATTGGTACCTTCAGTTTTTGGTTTCGGTTGATTTTCATTGGGTTTTTGTACCAGCAAAAGGTTTTTTAATTTATTGAACTGCTGAGGGGATGGCTGAAGGTACTACCATTTATAGCGTCATGGATAAGCCTTGACAATCGGTTGATAGGGGTATTGACTGAGTATGCTAACCTCTTAATTAACTGTGCATATCTTGATGTTGAGAATGAGTCTGCTTCAAAGCAAGGTAATGAACATAACATCTATACACTCAAAAAAAACATCGAGAACGATATGTATAAATTCAAGCGTTTACAGTGTCAGCGATACCATCTAGAGGCATGTTTAGACAAAAAAGTCGTACCAAGGGGTTTGCGTGTTTTAAACATGCTGACCTATGGAAATGCTTACCCTGCCTTATTAACTGCTTGGCAGAAAATCAACTTTAGAGACCAGTAAGTCCTATTTAAAATTACTTGTTGATTTTTTTCTGCCCATTGAAATAGAGTTGAACAGTAAAATAATACAACAACAGCATGAATTGACTGTGTTGAGCAGTGAGGTGCCAGCTGAACTGTTTATGAATGAACTAATTGATCGGATTCTCAGGTATGAGAACAAACTTTTGGAACAGAAAAAGAAAAAGTTAAGAAGGGATTTTTCAGATTTTTCTAACCAGCAGATATTTGTGTGGCCAAGAAACAGTGTAACTAAAGAAAAGCAACCTGTGAATAGGACGGTACAACGTGAGGGTTCAGCCAATAGGCTTGGATTACAAGAGGGTTCCACCAATGAGGTTGCATTAGGGCAGCATTCCAACAACATTGTGAGGGAAGGGCATTCCAGAACTGACAGTGAAGCTGGGATTCCCTCAGTGAACACCTTAGAACCCAGTGTTGCCGTTGTTGGTACCACTAGTTAGGCCACAGTTAATTTGCAAACTGAAGGGGCTTTTTTATCACCTAAGAGTACAGAAACGGTACACTTTACATACTCCATGCCTGTGGAGGTGTTTGGGGAGAATAATGCACAAGATACATCTAATACTGTTACTTCTAATCCTGTAGTTAGAAGGAAAATCATTTCAGAGCCTAAGGGTTTGGTTCAACCAAATTTTCCACTACCCTTCCGTCCAGGAAGGAAAAGATCGTTTGACCAGGAGTTTCAAAAGACAAATTTGAAATGCAAGGAAGCACCAACCAATATGCAGCCTCGCATTTTAAAGATGTGGGGGTATACTCAAGGGGACTAGTATGGAACATCTCAGACTATACCTCTAGTGAAGCTGAAGTTATGCTTTTAAACAAAGGTTTGAATTGTATCCCTTCCATGGACATTAATGTTAGTGACTTATTAATAGCTCTACGTCTATATGTACGTAATGTAGCTTTGAAACAGCAGTTTTGTGAATGTGTACTGTTAATGAAAACACAGTACATAAGAAAAAAAGTACATATGTACTTGTTTTGCCTGATAACTTAGAAATCTTTTTGAAGGCATGTGAGAAAGATGTATATGCTACAGATTTTATGAAAAGAAGTAATATTGTTACTAACAATTTAACAGCATTAGAAAGGCAAGCCATGAACGATTTACAATCTAACCAGCAGATAGTTATTTGTCGCGCCGATAAGTGAGGGCCTGTGGTGATTTTGAATTCAGAGTATTATTTATTCATGATGCGTGAAATGTTAAATGATGACAATACATATGAAAAAGTAGACATGAAAAAAATAGATAGTATGTCCAGAGAAATTTTCAACACCTTATTGGAAAGTAAGAACATGGGGTTAATAGACAACACTTTATTTCAATATTTGTGGGTGGAAAAACCCTTGATTCCCCATTTACATGGCCTACCCAAAATACATAAAGACCCTCAGAAACCTAAATTTAGACTAATTGTAGCGGGTGCAGGGTGGCTAATGGAGCCGATTTCCATTTATTTGGAACATGAATTGAGGAGAGCTTTGCTTGACTTTCCACAAGTATTAAAGGATACTGAGCATTTTCTTAGGGATTTATACAAAGTCATTCAAGAATTGAAACCTGTTGAGTTAAAAATGTTAGCAACACTTGATGTGGTCTCCCTTTTTACTAGCATACCCAATGACCAGGGGATAGCTAAGGTTAAATCCCTTTTGATTAAACAAGGAAAGTTTACAATGGAGAAGATAGATTTTTTATGTTTATTTCTTGAGTTGGTCTTAGAACATAACCTTTTCTTGTTTGAGGATACCTGCTATTGGCAAAAAGTGGGGGTAGCCATGGGTACCAGCTGTGCCAACACCTATGCTAATCTGGTAATAGTGGAGTGGGAACAAGAACATCTGGTAGATAACCCACACATCGTATTTTATAGACGGTTTGTGGATGATCTCTTTATTGGTTGGCAGGGTGACGAGCAAAGTCTGAACATGTTTTACAACTATATTAACAACACAGAAAGCTTTCTGAAATTTAATATTAACTATTCTGTTAGTGGTATTGACTACCTAGATGTGACTGTGTTTAAGTGCAATAATCAATGGAGCACAAAGTTACACACAAAGCCTTGTTATTGTCCAGCTTATCTGCATCGTAAGAGCATGCACGCACCTCATGTCTTTTCAAATATCATCGAGGGACAGGCAATGAGGCTATCCCGCTTATGCTGTGAGGAGATGGATTATACTACTGAGCTGAATAGCTTAAAAGAAAGTTTCCAGAAGAGAGGATACAATGAACGAGATATAGAAAGAGCATGCCTCAAGGTTCAACAGAAGAGGAAATTTAGAGCCAAACCTTATTTTTCCCCTCCAATACTGACTGTTGATCATATAGCTAGAGATTATGCTGGGGTGGGTTTGGTGCCCATGGTTATACCCTATGCTACCAATTTTGCATGGTATAAAGATTTAATAGAGAAGAACTGGCATATTTTATTAGTGGATGACAAGACAAGGGAGTTAGTGGGGAATAGACCAAAGTTTGCTTTCAAAAACATGAGAAGCCTCAAACAACTCTGTTATCCTAGAGACCAGGCCACCTTGCAGATTGATCCATTTGAAACAAATGTGGGTCTTGTGCTCAGTGTCTTTTCATAGATCAATCTAGATTTTTTAGGCACCCAGAGACAGGATATCTTTGGGAACTGAGGGTACGAGCGGACTGTAATACCTCCAATGTGGTATATTTGGCCCATTGTATGGTTTGCTTTAGTTACTATGTAGGCAAGACCAACAGGAGGCTCAGGGAACGTATATGCGACCATGTATATTGTACTAGAAAAAGATTGGATTATAGTGCCTTGGCCAAACATACTAAGGCCAAGGGGGATGAGCATACCTCTGTTTTTCAAGATTTACACATACAAAGGTTAGATGTTAGACAAGGGGGCTTTGTTAATAGGACGGAATGTACTGAGGTAGAATGGATATTGAGACTGGGAGCTCACAGGGGACTGGCCCTTAATGATTCTGTGCCATTGAAACCGATACTCAAAACTCGCCCCCTTAGATAATGCACTTATTCTTGAGTGCACTTTTTAAACATGCTTACACTGTATTATGTTTCCTTTACAATATATATTTTGTGTTATATATGTAACATGTTATTTATACATTTTATGTATTATATATTTCATATCTTTTATTATTTGGTTGGGCACGTTCTATGAGTAGGACTAATTGATTTGTTATATGGGGGGATGGTCCTTTTTGTGAACAACGCATTTTGATTGGTGTACTTGTATTAGGATGCATTTAAAATCTGATCAGTAATTTTATTCAGGTGTCTGATGAAGCAATCCTTAGTTGTATTGTGAAAGCGTTCACCATTAAACATTACTTGTGTGATTTTACTACACTGAACTACTATATTTGTTGTCATATTGGATATATGACTTGCTCTACATTGGTACCTTCAGTTTTTGGTTTCTGTTGATTCTACATTTTCTGCTTATTTGCAGGTGAGAACTATTATATTTTGCAGCTCATTTCATTTTAAGGATTTAAAAATTGTCTGGCCATTTACTCAATACAGTGGTGAGAGCTACTATTTGTGGCTATATTCTCTTGCTTGACAAAGCAAATGACAGGAGAAAGGGCACGGAAAATTGCCTTTATCATCTTCCAGTTTACATTTTCTGCCCATCTGCAAAATACACAGGTGAGAGCTATCATATTCTGCAACCGATACTTTCATTTTAAAGAATGTGAAAAAGTGTTACGTCCTATAATATCTGCCCATTGACTAATAACATAGGTGAAGGATATTTCACTTTTCTTGGAAAAGGTAGAGACAGGTGAAAGGGCAATGAGAATGTCCTTCATTTCTTACCTATAGCCTTAATTTTATCTCCTACACAATCTGTCTAATGACCACCATTCCTAACTACCTTTTTATGCCGATTTCCTTTCTAGTGTATAACTTGGCAGCTCCTCACCCATATTATCTTTACTGAACTGCGTTTGCCCTTCTTATATATATATATATATATATATATATATATATATATATATATATATATATACTTCAAACTTTCTCTTTTTGAGACCACAAGCTAATTGCTTCGGTGGCTGCAAATGACTCTTACTGATTCTACTTATTACGTGCATAAGACAACACACAAAATGTATTTTTGGTTGTTCAAGTAGGGGACATTACATGCACAAGACAACACACAAAATGTGTTTTTGGTTGTCCAAGTAGGGGACAAAAACCTCTGTTTAAAAGTGTTTCACAGGCTTATTTTACACAGTAAAACTCTCTTAGACCAACCTTCACCCAGATGTTCTTCGTGTTTCACTGTTGCAGTCATTACATTTGGGTAATCTGCTGGCAGGTTGCCCTCAGTCGGCCTGATTAACAAAGTCTTGGGTCCTGCGTCGGTTGCTGTACCTTCTTCCATGACGTCCGGTCGGCAGGGGTATAAAACATGCAGGTGAAGCCATTACATCAGTCTTTCTTGCTGCACGGTGCCCGAAGCAGAAGCAGTTCGCAAGTGCCGGTCGACCGACTCCTGAAATTTTCGTTTTCGAGTTTCAGAACCGAAGTCTTCAACTAAAAGCTAAGTACCCTGTTGGGGAAACTTTTTCTTGCTTTTACTTGGAGGTATATTTTTTGTGTTTTAATTTATATATATATATATATATATATATATATATATATATATATATGTGTGTGTGTGTGTGTGTGTATATATATATATATATATATATATATATATATATATATATATATATATATTGCTCCCCATTTGGGGGGCACCTGACATCTGGGGCAAATTACCCAAATGTAATGACTGCAACAGTGAATACACTCGAACATCTACATTTATGATAAGTTTACACAACTGTACTTTTCATCAGCTACCTTTCCTTCTGTTTATTTTACACCTTTACATATTTCAAGTTTATATGGTATATGATTTTTCTTCCATTCATATGCCACAGAAATATCAAGATAGTTGTTTTGGTGTTAGTGATACAGACATTCTGGTACAAGAAATACCGACATAAGATCACATGTAAAACCCTTTACATGGAACTTCACTCTCTGGTCTTCTTATCCTTCCTCTTCTTACCCATTTCAATTATCTGTACTCACTATCCATCTGCTTCATCAGCAGTCTTTCCTATTTCTTATTCTTGGTTACCCATTTGTTCATTCCAAGTTTACTGTATTTATCCTTTAGTTGCTGGACACTTAATCTAGTTTATCTACATTTCACACTTATTTTCATCCATGCCATTTATGAATTTCTCCTCCCTAATATTCATACTAATCACTAGTTTACCCCCTTTTCCTACTATTTACTCTGGGGTCCCCCCACTCTGTATCTCTCCTCAGTCATCCTCATTACTCTGTTTCTCCAAATCATACATTTACCCTAGACAGTTATTTTAAGAATCACTGTCTTCTTCTCACTTTTTCACTCTCCATTACTTTTCATCATTCCTTATTGATTATATACCTCTCAGTGACGTACCCCACTGCCATATTGCATACTCATTAAAACTCCACTCTTCTGAGGAGGGATCAAAGATAGATGACCTACCAACAGAGCTTCAAAGATGTTCTACAGGCTCAAGAATAGCTTGACAGGAAAGAAAATGATCAGAGGAAAAATGGTTCAACAAAAGTCTGGAACTAAATTGCACTACATGTTTATCAAATGTCAAAGTTTGTAGATACCGGGTGGCTCCAATTACAAACAAATGGTATATTTGATGCAAGAACTGTCATCTCATAAGATTTGAACAAAAGTTTTGCATTTTTGGAGAAATTAGATCAAGAATGAATATTACTGAATGTTTTGTGGTCATCTAATTTTCATATTTATTATCATAATATGTATTAAGTATGGATCAGAACTATGATTAGTTTATCATCTGAGATTGTATTGTAAATATTGTAGACAGTAACGTATTGAATGTGTTTAAGTTGATTTTGAATGTTAATGTTACTTCTATGATTACTATAACAAATGACATTGTGAGTTATTTAGAAAGCTTAAAACCAGTACAAAGATTATAAACAAGAATACCTCTGATATGCTCTTGTATACCTTTCCCATGATTTTCTTGATTATGATATGTCTTTAATTATACCTGTGGTGCATGCCTTTGCTTTTGACCTGCATAGTGGCGAAAAGGGTCATTTATCAGTTCACTCACCTGGTTAACAAGCAAATAGATACAATAAATAAATAAAAACTATATATGACTAAAGAAATACTAAAGCATGGAGAAGGCATGAACTGCATTAAATGGGCTAGAGCCATTTAAAGTACAGCACTGGCTTGGGTGGATGACCTACAGATTGTGTATAGACCATCCAGTGAGCATGAAACTGATGGCTTCAAGCAGGGAGAGGTCAACTATAGCACAGCGTGATGGATTTCTCAACATAAAGTACTCAAACGAATATAAATATTGTAAATAGTACTATATTTCTGTGCAAAAAGAGCCGCTGTTATAAAATGTATTTTCTTTTAGCATATAAAACAAAAAACACAGCCACTGTGGGTAAAGGAACACTGAATTTATTACTGTCACAGATTTAGCGTTTTCGTCCGCTCAGTGTCTGGACTTCTTCAGAATCTTCTTCAGACACTGAGCGGACGAAAGCGCTAAATCTGTGACAGTAATAAATTCAGTGTTCCTTTACCCACAGTGGTTGTGTTTTTTGTTTTAGTTGGTGCTGTTCTTTTCGTGGTTTGCGTACTTTTAGCATATAAGATAAATAAGAGTTATGTGTGAACAGAGAAGAATGTTTACTTCATTAGTCAGCGATGTGTTGCTATCTATTTAAATAAGAATGTTACTTTGAGCCAATGAGAAATGTAGTTATAATTGCTAGAACAGGTTTGCTTGGTGAAACAATTTGTGCTGTATAAAAGAAGAGCTAAAGTAAGCTCATGCAGAGTGCTGTTGGCCCCTTTTGGTAAGAATTTGACATATGGCGCAGTGGATTTAAATCAGAGACAGCAGGCTAAATGAAGGTCTAGCAGAAGACTACTGGAAGGAAGTGTCAGAGTGTTACTTTACAGGAATCCAGAAGAGGGAGCTACTGAGAGGCTCAGAGAGAGAGAGAGAGAGAGAGAGAGAGAGAGAGAGAGAGAGAGAGAGAGAGAGAGAGAACTGAATCTGTTTCTCAGCTGCATGGGAATGCGTTTAAGGTACTTGCTGTGGTTATGGAGAAGGAACTGCATTTTTATGATTTTGTATGATAAAGTGTGCTGTTTTTTGTAAAACCTGCAGTCTCTGCTTATTTTAATATTTCAGTACACACACACACACACACACACACACACACACACACACACACACACACACACACACACGAGTTAATATCAGAAGATCAACTTTTCGGAAGGTTGAACTTCATATGGTTGAGATGATATGATCGACTTTCCAAAAAGTCAAAGTGATTGTACTGAGATTGTGGTAGAGAGGGGATCAGAAAATTTGCCCTTTTCCCCACTGTAGTGCAATTTCAAAGTTGGTGTATATGTATATACATACATATACACACACACACACACACACACATATATATATATATATATGTGTGTGTGTGTGTATATATATATATATATATATATATAATTTGCAGGGGCTGTAGGGTTTAACTTTCTGTAAGGCTGATCGTTTGACATACCCCCACAAATATATACATACATATAGATAGATAGATGATAGATAGATAGATAGATAGATAGATAGATAGACAGATAGATAGACAGATAAGATAGATAGATATAGGGCAGCTGGTCAAACAACAAGCTATGTTAACATCCAGATTATCGATATGTTGAAACACTAAACGTCAACACATTCTGTGCATGTTCCTGGGATTACCCAGGAGCAGAGTCAACCAAATACAAGTGTTTTGGCAAGGGGCAAGCCGCCACCCTCTTGCACCACTCATGGTGGGGGGGGGTTGTATCCCAACAGCTCCTGCTAATTATATACACTTACTCTGAGATTGCACAGTCCACAGGGGAATGGGAATATTCTCCATCCCATTGATTGTTTATTTCATACACTTGTTGACCATTTGAAATAGTGTTGACCAAACATAAGTTATCATAGCTGGTCGCTTGACCAACTGCCCTAAATCTATATAGATAAATGCATATGTATATATCAACAGAAGAGAAGAAGACAGTGGCAAAATATTTATATATAGATGCTTGCATGTGCGCGCACACACACACACACACACACACACACATATATATATTTATATCTATCTATATATATATATATATATATATATATATATGCATTTTGCAGAGTAAATGGTTTTCCAAATGCACAGTTGAAGGCACTAAACCTTCATCAGCAGATAAACAGGATACATTGAAGTGATGGTTTCATATCACAGTGTATCCCCACTCTTCTGGAGCAAACTTCCACTACATGTCAAGCAGGGTAGTACCGTTGTCACCATCAATGTAAATCTAGATATTTGGAAGGACGGTCTCTAATTCTCCCTGATCTATCTTGTATTGCCTGCCTTAAGGCTGGAGGGAAATTCTGAAGATGACTTATTGGTTAAGCTTGTAATGGTCTGTGGAATGATTGCCTAGTACTTATTTACCTAGGAACCTATAATAGTATGATAATCCGAGCTGAAACTTTCTGTCTCCCATATTAACTCTGTCTTCTGCCCTTATCTTCTGGGGTCTCTATCACATCATTGAATATGTGAATATCAAATGCTAACATGAGCGAATATTCACGTACTCAAAGTTTAGGAATTATTTTTGAGGTACAGTGAAGATTGGGATTTTTGCCCTTTCCTCACTCTAGTGCAATCTCAGAGTAGGAATATATATTTAGCAGGGTGTGTGTGTGTGTGTGTGTGTGTGTGTGTGTGTGTGTGGGGGGGGGCGCAGCCACCCACAATACTGTTTTCGAGTATGTGGATATTCGCTCATGTGAGCATTCGATATTCACGTATTCGATGTGATATAGATGCATCTTCTGAACTACTAACTCACCTTCAGTGGTTCTTGTATGGAATTGTTGACTATGCCTACAACGGATGACATACTACTGGTTTAGTATAAAACCTATGAACTCGTGAGCCTATAACTGGTATTACCAGTTTATTTCACAATTTGATAACTGGGTGAGTGAACTGGCCTACTGACAATTTTTCAGTCATGACCCAGGTACAAAAGTACAGTAGTAACAAAAAGTAGGAAAGATAAAAATGTATATGACTAGTGCATATTTACAATGTAATCATGGGAAATAAATACTGTACAATGGCTGAAAAAATGTCCAATAAAATAGTTACTTAAACACTACTTAAATAAATATGAGTGAACTTAGAAAATATATTAGTATATGTGTCACTGTGTTTTCAGTATACAAACTTCTAATATTAATGATGTTTATATATTTACAATACAGTAAACTCTCACTTAACTGGCACCCATGGGGATTGGTAGATGCCGGATAACTGTAGTTTCTGGTTGCTTGAGAATTACTATTAAAAATAGGCCTGACTAATACTGTACCATATATTAATTGTTTGGTTTCACTTGTTTTCAGGTTGGGGGAAATTTATTCCTCTCTTTCTTTTAAAAACTCTAAAAACATAAGGTATGTTTCTGAGGAGGGAAACAAAAAGTACAACACACAAAAATTGTCCTGTATTCCTTCAATTTTTTTGCCAGTTGCTTGAGAGAACCGATTGCTTGCGTTCCGGTTAACTGAGAGTTTACTGTATGTGCATTCCACATAGAATGTTACTTTTCATTTTGATTGAGTAACTTATTAGCTGTGGTGCAGAGTTTATAATTCCTGAATTGAAGTATTTAGCCAACATCATGAAAGCTAGTTCACCTGGATTCATTCTGAACGAATTCCTCCAGAGTTTTTTTTTTTGAAAAATCTTTAATGTGTTTTATATCATTAGGTAGTTAGTTGCATAAGGCAGATCTTACACTAGAGAAGGCTTTCTCACTAATGGCTAGTTTGAATCTTGGCTGCTTCTAACAAAGTTGTTTTGCTGTCCAAGTGGAAGCATTTGTTTATAGGTAAGAGCAGTAACCTAGTCTTAATATTTAAAGTTAGAAAAAAGGTGTCTCTAATTGTAATAGGAAGCCAATGGAGTTTTTCTTAAGATTCAGAATGATGTCTGTTTTGGTGTGCTAGGAGAGCATATCTGAATATTGTATTTCATCTGCCTTTTTGTTTTGGGGTGCTGTGTAATGACTGGAGGTTAATAAGGGATGATATAGTACTATGTCTAACAACAATATATAGCGAAGATGTAGAATTAGAGACATGAAATGACAGCATGCATCCTGGTACAATATCACCATTTTATGCTGCTAAGGACACAGGATACGTTTTGGAACAATGTGTGATGACCACCTTCCACAACCTCCAGACCATGGTATTCAAGCCACCCAGAAAATAAGAAATGCAGTCATAGAATACGTAATAAGCAATAAGATGAATCACCAACTGGTCTATATTATAAACATGAAAGCTCAAAATAGCGAATACATCTACATAGACACATAAAGGTCGATGTATAAAAAATAACGAAATACGTAATTGGCGAAAATGAAAATGCAGAATGTATTTGCTTGGCCAGCAGGGCGATCGTGGGGATGAGGAAATATATCCTTTTCCCCATTGTAGTGCGGTCACGGAGTTGGTATATTTAAGTAGGGGGTGTGGGGAGTGCAGGGAGACTTGCCCCCCCTGCAAAAGTGTGTTAATTTAATTTTATTTAGTTAGTTTGAGCTTACCTGCATGGCACTGTTGGTTGATGAAATACTTTCGGTATTTTCATTTTTGCCGATTACGTATTTCGCTCTTTTTGTACATCGACCTTTATGTGTCGATGTAAATGTATTCGCTGTTTACAGCTTTTGTGTTTATAATATAGACTTGTTTTAACATACATGGTAAACAGCTCAGTATTTATAATATTTACATACACTTACAAAATATTTACATATATTTAGATAGTATTTATTTCAAAAGACATATCAACAGTTTATGAACTTTCTAAACAAGTTGGTCCTTAAAGTCTTCACTAGGAATATCCTATCACTCTTATGAGAAAAAGTCAGTCATTTCCCTGAAACCGTTCTTTTAAAATCAGACTTTAAAGAATGGTGACATTTTGTATAGAGAATCACAAATATGAATTAAACAAGTACTTCCTTTTTGAATCATCACCTCTATGTTGGTGCTTTTCCATGGCTTACAGTCACTTGGATCACATTAGATCAGTGACAATTGTTCAAGTGTAATAGCTGTTACGGGCTGTTGTTCATTTGTCACTTGGTTTACGTAGGAGCAAGATAACAGTGCTTACATCTTAATGTTTCATGGATGGTCTGAACTCATAGCTTTCTGGAAAAATAACTAGTAAGGTTTTACATGGCTTATTAGTAAAGCAAGATGAATTTTATGTTTTATATTGCCAGTCAGTATTCACTCTTTCTCTGATGTGCAGCAACTTCAAAGTGAGAATAATAAGGTAAGGTGTGTGATAGGGTTGAAGTCTCACTCATGGCAGTGCAAGGGATGCCTTCAAAAACACTGTTTATGTGTGTCTTTTGATCCCAATGTGATGAGCTCCGATATGGATTTTTCCAATGTGTATAAAGTCCACTATCCTGGACTGCCATTATTAGCCTTTCATTTTTTGGTTTCAAATCACATCTCCTCAACCATTCCTGTATCAAATGCTGGTCAATATGCAGTTATTCCAGAAGAGCTCTGTATTTGCCACTCTATTTGTAGACTTTACAATTTTCTTTCTTTTTCTTCTGGTCTTTTTCTTTATATTCTTTTTTTTTTTTGCACTTGCAGTTACTGTCTGATCTTTTGTCTACTCCTGGTTTGAGTTCCATTCTTACTTTGCCACAAAATGCTTCTGCTAAACTAAGCAAAGATGCCATCTTAGACTTTTCCTCATGTTGTAGAATCTTCTCTATATTTGGATCTGATGAGGTGAGACAATTTCTATGCGGTCTCATGACTGCAGATCTATATACGTAGTCAATTTTGTGGAGGCTCATGCCTCCTTCAGAGAATGAATAAATAATCTTTGTATGTATGTATGTATGTACTGTTTTTTATGTATCATTTGATAACCATGAAGTATTTTCTTGATTTATTCTCCAACTGATTCAGTATTGTTGGGAGACAATCAATCACACCAAAGCAATGAGTCAGAAGAGGAAGAGCAAACTGATTTACAACTTGGACTTTATTCATAAATGTAAAGGCAGTTTTCAATATTAGCTTTAGTCTTCTGA
The DNA here is from genome assembly GCF_019279795.1 of Protopterus annectens. Lineage (NCBI taxonomy): Eukaryota > Metazoa > Chordata > Ceratodontiformes > Protopteridae > Protopterus > Protopterus annectens. The sequence continues at coordinate 1,843,373,699 of NC_056726.1, read as the reverse complement.
TGTATTCTTTACTAAGCTTTGTTCTTATTTGCTGATCCATCATCTATTCTCAAATATTTATATACTCCCTCATTCTCAAATGCCTTTATATTACATTCCTGTTCTAGGCTGATATAGCCTTGGTGCTGCAGTTTTCCTATTTTAAATGTTTCTTTTGCAGATTTAGCAAGACCAAACATCATTCTTATATTATCTGAGAATTTTTTAACCATTTGCATTTGTTTTTGGATCCCTATCTAATGAACTATGGAATTTTAACTCATCTGTGATGGCCCTGCACTGGCCCAGTAATCAAGGAGCCTCAAACCTCACCACTGGCAACAGCTAGGGGACGTACACACTGAGAGGATGATAAGTACACACACACACACACACACACACACACACACACACACACACACACACACACACACACACACACACACACAAAAGTGCAATTTCCCTTAAGAGTACACAGAGATCACAGTCGGTCTGGGGCTGGTTTCTCCCTCCCTCTCTCTCCAGATCCCCAATAAGACTCCCCACTGGCACAGCTATAGAGTTGAGTCCTTAACCAGGGTTCTAAGCCAAGTCCCCCCAACATTCTCTCTGTCCAACCAGTGCTTCATGTTCCTGCCCAAGTAGCTGACACATACACACATACTTTGAGAATTGATTTATACACAAACACACACCTGGGAAAACCTGGCACAAGTTTGTTAGCTATGCCCCCGTATGCCCAGACAATAAGGTAGTTATCACTGCCACCAGAACCCCTTATCAGCTACTTTAAGGCCCTTACCAAAACATGTCCAGTCATACTGTGTAATGTTACTATTAATCCAAATCGTAGTTTTGACCAAGAGCAAGGTTATTTAGTAGTGGCCTGTACAGTGTCACCAAATACATACACAAGTACTCTAAGAGCTTAAATACTGTATGTCTCACAAGTATCAGCCACAAAGAGAGGTTTAAATATATTTAATAATAAATAACAAAAGAACAAGACAATACTCAGAAAACAAACATAGTTATTTCAGAGCTCATAATCACAGGAAATATTTTTAAAAAACACTGCAGGACAGTCTCAAATAAATACAGAAAACTTCTAAACTAATCGTTACTATATTCCTGTCTAAGAGAGATACTATGCCCTGAATCTTACTTACAGACAGGCAAATGCATATGATAATGATGATGATGATAATGAGTGGATGTTCTTGCTAGGTCCGAGACAAAATACTAAATGCACAGGCTCTCTCTGAGAGAGTTCTTAAATTAATATCACATTTTATTGCTGGGTTAGCCTGGATGACATCACTTTATGTCACCTGCCTTCAGTTCCCAGGCTAAACCAGAAACAAATAGGATTTAACATCTCTGTGTTAAAAATACATACCTCTCAGATGTTTGCCAGATCTATGAAGTTGTAAAACAATAAAACACTTTACATTTTAAACCTAGTAACTACTTTTCTTTTAAGACAATAAAAATCTTCTGTGTTCCAGCAGGGTATGCTGTGGTTACATTCTTGAAGCTCAGTACATAACATACAGTTCTGTATAAATCTTATCAATATTCACAAATGACATAAAATATTTACAAAATTCTAGATAGCTGGGCTGGCAGCGTGACACCATCCACAAAAAGAAGAGATAAGGTTGGTTTCTTGGCGTTAAACTATACCCACAGTCCATTCTATTAAGTAAGCAGCTTAATGGGTTAATGTCAAGAGCAAACAAGAGCAAACATCAGTTGTGACAAAAAAAATTCACTGCAGAATATTCCCCTTTGACTTTGGATACCTGGGATAATAATATGCCCTTTGTCATTTCTTACTTGCAAACTGGTTTACATCCACTGCAATGTAAACTGGTCAATGTTGGGTGTATCTTGTTCATCTGTAAGCATTCAATTACCCATGAATGTGGAATATTGTTGAATGCTGTTTTTGTAATCAATCCATGCTGTACTTAGACTCTTCCAATTTTTGCAGCTCTGTATTATGGCATTGTTTGACAACAGATTATCCTTTGTTCCAATTGACTTTTTATTACCTTTTGTCCTATTGCTATATTGATTTCTCTAGATGTCCATAAACTCTGCTTCATCAATTCCAGTATATAATTTATATATTGTGGGAAGGTAAGTTATTTGTCTATAGACATTAGGATGGCTAACAGTTTCACTCTTAAAGAAGAGTATCATTTTTACCGTTACTCGGGGCTAAATTTTGTGTGAAAATGTTAATACCTTTTGGCAGAAGTTATGTGTTGTACCTGGACCCAAGATTTTCCAAGCAGTATTCTTAATTTTGTTCCAGTTTTTCTGCCTATTTCATCCTACTTTATATCCCCTACATTAGATCTCCTTACTGTTCCTTTTAATTCTTCTGTCCATCATGTGTCATCTTTGTTAAGGTAACTGGATCTTCATAAATATTTTACAAAATGTACCTATATATATATATATATATATATATATATATACAGTGGCGGCTGGTGACTTCAAATCACAGGGGGGCTGCAGGAGACGCTGAATGGGCGGGGTCAAAGGGAAGGGGTGTGGTCAACCATAAAGGGGAGGGGCTATGCACAAAACCACAAAAAAACTAACTTTAATTAAATACGCTGCCCTGGGTGGCAAACCATCATTATGAAAGTCCAATCAAGACAAAAATAAGTGTAGAAGAATAAAAATATTTCAATGCATTGGCTGCATGACAGCTTACTTAATATCTAGATGGAAACAAAAGGTTGTGAGGCATGAAAAAATAAATTACTTTTTAAATACATTACTGGAATGCCAGTCAAAATCAAGTATAAGAAAAACCAGAAGCACTCAACTCAAACCACTTCTCCTTGCACTGCAGTTCTAATTATAATATATTCAGCTTTATTAAAGTACCAAGCAACATGCTGAAAGTAGAAATCTATGTGATGCCCCCACTTGTAAAAATGTTTCTTATCCAAAAAGACCTGCTGCCTGACAACTTGTTTCATGGGGAAAACATGATAAAAGTAAAAATGAAAAGCAAACAAGAAACAAGCTCAAGATACATTGCTTAAAGGATTACTGTACAGGTTATGGACCACACATGATTGGCATTCTGTTTAGTTTACGGGTAAAGCCTGTAGAGATGACTGGAAGTCTCCAACAAGTGTAATGAGCTTTTTAAAATAATGGAATCCTGTCCTTTAATACCCAAGGCTTATACATTATCTAGTCAAGTATTCTCTGCATGGCAACAACAGAAAGGCTTTCAATGTTGGCAATTCTTTAACAGTATGCTTATTAAAGCTTACTTGCATCTTACGATGTCAGACAAGCTTACCTTATGGTCATTAAAGCATTGCTACTTAAACACAGAGCAACAGGCACTTTGAGTAATAAGCATAAATCAACAGTACAAAAATATGACAGAAACCAGACCATTCTGCAAAATCAAGGACAGATGAAAAGCCACTGTAGTACTTATGCAGTGTGTCCTCCCCATCCAAGGTAGATACAACTACTCCTTGCCTTGCTTGGACACATCCAGAGTCACTACATGGGGAGTGGGGTGCAACAAGCATGTCACAATTTGAAATCTCTCTGGCTGACTGTGATGGCCCTGACACATTTGTCATACCTCTCAACTTCAAGAGCAAGAAATCTGGACAAAGCCATACACAGAAGTGGGACAAAGGCACAACAATAAGGACAATTTTTAAATATTGCTCTAATAAACTTAGAAAGATAATAGAATAGGTCTTGCATTAGTATGAATTTTCTGAAGGGTATAAAATCTGAAACTCAAATGTCTGTCATTTTCTAACTTCAGTCTTTAGTGATTTGTCACTAATTTGCCAAAAAACACAATTTTATGAAAAATGGACCAAAAATGTGATGCAAAAATATAAAATAGACACACAATACAGCTTCTACCTGTCAAAGAAGTGACACTTTAATATTAGTACTGCTACCTTGAGCAGCTGACAAAATAAAAGAATCTACATGCATTTCAAGTAATCTATAACTTTGATTATTACAGTTATTTCTTAATTGTAAACCCTCCATGTTTTCTTCCAAAATTGCTATTTTGCGGAGGGATTATTAGGGGCAAGAGCAACATTTTGAGCCAAAATTGGGGACAGTTGAGAGGTTGGCTATGCCTAATTCTATAAAGCAATTTATTTGCATGTACCTCTCAACCTGTTAATGCAGTAAATCTGAACAAGGCCAAATATATTGGGGCACATATAAACAGTACTAAAAATTGCTCTTGTATAAATTGAGACAGTTGATAGAACGGCTCTTACTTTAACATGCATTTTTATGAAGGTTATGAAGTCTGAAACTTATTATTTAGTGACTTCTGGCAAATCATTTAGGAATTAAAACTACAAATTTTATGAACAACAAACCAAAAATAAGAAGCAAAAATCTATTCATTCTTTGAAAATCTGGACAGTTGGGAGGTATAGTTCAGCTGGGCCTGTCTGAGTTTGCTGCCCTTCCCCTGACAAAATAATGGTTGAACTGGAGCCTCTGCAGCCATTCCAATTAACCATTACTTGGCTATTTCACTCCATTTACCATAAACACTAATGTGCATACTGCTTTACTTCAATGATTGGACTTCATTTGAAAGTTTTATTTTGTATTTTACAGCACAAACATTAAGTCATCTGTTAAACAAAGCAATGCAGTCTCACAATGAAAACTTAGCATTAAAACTTCTCTGCCCTTGAAACTCACATTCATTGAAACAGCATTGAAACCCACATTCAAAGAAAATACATTTTGCCAGTGGCAGATAAAGATTAATTTTGGGCTGTTTTGAATCATAGGCCCCTTGCATATGAAACATACATGTGCTCTTTGATACACCTTCCTCATTGTACTAAAATTATATTCCTTGTACAATACAGTACACTTGTTAGAGGGTGTTTTAAATTTGTTTTGAACATTTTTCCAGTAAGCAATGAAACAAAACATATGCACCCATAATGGTAAAACTGCCCAGTTGAGAACATTTATCATAAAAAAGTCTACTCAGACTTCCACAGTCCACCATTATTAGTAAATATACACAATTCTACAGTCCACCATTATTAGTAAATATGCACAATTCCACAGTCCACCATTATCAGTAAATATGCACAATTCTACAGTCCACCATTATCAGTAAATATGCACAATTCTACAGTGCACCTTTATCAGTAAATATGCACAATTCTACAGTGCACCTTTATCAGTAAATATGCACAATTCTACAGTCCATATTCAGTGAATTCAGTTCTTGCCATAGCTGTCAACCTTAGCACAAAAACCTGGACGAAGCCAATAATGGGGGAATACAGTCCCAAAAATAGGGACAAATTTAAAATATTCATCTTATAAACTTAGAAAATTGCTAGAAAAAAGGTTGTGCTACTATGTATTCTGAAGAACATGAAGTTTGAAATTCAAATGCCGGTCAATTTTACTGCGGACAGAACAAAAACAATTTTCAGCAGAGACGCAGGGATTAATACTGCAGACACGTCTTTGTAAAATGGCAGGGCATCAGAGCAAATCCACACAAACACAGAGAGGAGATGCAGACTCCACACAGAAGCCACCCCAACCAAGAATCAAACCAGAAAACCTATAGCTGTGAGGCAACAATACTACCACTGCACCATCAAATCTGCAAGGAATTAAGCATTCAGAAACCTGAAGTCTGAAATTCAAATGCCGGTCAATTTTACTGCGGACAGAACAAAAACAATTTTCAGCAGAGACGCAGGAATTAATACTGCAGACACGTCTTTGTAAAATGGCAGGGCACCAGAGGAAATCCACACAAACACAGGGAGGAGATGCAGACTCCACACAGAAACCACCCCAACCAAGAATCAAACCAGAAAACCTACAGCTGTGAGGCAACAATACTACCACTGCACCATCAAATCTGCAAGGAATTAAACATTCAGAAACCTGAAGTCTGAAATTCAAATGCCTGTCAATTTTACTGCGGACAGAACAAAACAATTTTCAGCAGAGGCGCGAGGATTAATACTGCAGACACGTCTTTGTAAAATGGCAGGGCACCAGAGCAAATCCACACAAATACAGGGAGGAGATGCAGACAGAAGCCACCCCAACCAAGAATCAAACCAGAAAACCTATAGTTGTGAGGTAACAATACTATCACTGCACCATCAACTATACAAGGAATTAAACATTCAGAAACCTGAAGTCTGAAATTCAAATGCCTGTCAATTTTACTGCGGACAGAACAAAAACAATTTTCAGCAGAGATGCAGGGATTAAAACTGCAGGCACATCTTTGTAAAATGGCAGGGCACCAGAGCAAATCCACACAAACACAGGCAGGAGATGCAGACTCCAAACAGAAGCCACCCCAACCAAGAATCAAACCAGAAAACCTATAGCTGTGAGGCAACAATACTACCACCGCACCATCAGTTATGCAAGGAATTAAACATTCAGAAACCTGAAGTCTGAAATTCAAATGCCTGTCAATTTTACTGCGGACAGAACAAAACCAATTTTCAGCAGGGATTAAAACTGCAGACACGTCTTTGTAAAATGGCAGGGCACCAGAGCAAATCCACACAAACACATGGAGGAGATGCAGACTCCACACAGAAGCCACCCCAACCAAGAATCAAACCAGAAAACCTATAGCTGTGAGGCAACAATACTACCACTGCACCATCAAATGCAAGGAATTAAACATTCAGAAACCCTTAAGTCTGAAATTCAAATGCCTGTCAATTTTATTTAACATTTTTTAATCAGGACAGTCTGACTTGGAACAAATAAACAATTTTCAGCAGAGGCCCAGGAAGAAATAATGCAGACATGTCTTTGTAACATGGGAGGACACAAAAGCAAACCCACACAAACACAGGGAGAAGATACAGACCCCACAAAGAAAGAACCCCAGCCAAGAATCAAACCCAAGAGCCTGCAGCTGTGAGGCAACAATGCTACTACTACACCATCAAATATCAAGCATTGCAACATTTACAAACCACAGATATTATGAGGAACAGATCAGATCGAATATGAGGCAAAAATCTGAAATTTTTTTTACAAATGGTGGTGGGTAGGGAACTCAAGTCTTTAACACCTGCACACAGGGTACAGGGTTCAAGCCTGAGGCATTCCCTACCACACCACCATAAGCACCTGGGGCATTTTCACACACACACACACACACACACACACACACACACACACACACACACACACACACACACACACACACACACACACACACACACACCAGTAAAGCACAAGCACCATACACAAACTCCAGTAAAGCACAAGCACCATACACAAACTCCAGTAAAGCACAAGCACCATACACAAACTCAGTAAAGCACAAGCACCATACACAAACTCCAGTAAAGCACAAGCACCATACACAAACTCCAGTAAAGCACAAGCACCATACACAAACTCCAGTAAAGCACAAGCACCATACACAAACTCCAGTAAAGCACAAGCACCATACACAAACTCCAGTAAAGCACAAGCACCATACACAAACTCCAGTAAAGCACAAGCACCATACACAAACTCCAGTAAAGCACAAGCACCATACACAAACTCCAGTAAAGCACAAGCACCATACACACACAAATAAACATTGTAAATTAAAAAGCACAATACACAAACACTCCAGTAAAGCACAAGCACCATACACAAACTCCAGTAAAGCACAAGCACCATACACACAAATAAACATTGTAAATTAAAAGCACCTTACCTGAATACATCCAGCTAACGTACATCCTTCCCGCGCAATACTGAAGACCCGCGAGATCCCAATGCTCCATCCCGACGCTGACGAGATCCCTAATGCTCTGTCCCGAGTCCCTGCTGCTCCTCTTGCAGTCCGGACGCGACCCATAATCCTGGCGGGTCTGTGCACTGTAAAAGTGCACAGACGTCTCCTTGTGTCCCCCTATGGGGACGGCCGGACTGCCTTGAGCATGCGCATAGACCGACAGTAGTCGGGACTCGGTCTATGCGCGAAGTCCGCGAATTTTGAAAAAATAATTTTTTTTATTTTTCATTTTTCTTTCTTTCTTTTTTTATTTTTGAGGGGGCTGCAGTCCGGCAGCCCTATGCCACGAGCCGCCCCTGTATATATATATATACGATGTTTTTTCTTTTCCTCTTGCTTTGCTTCACAATTCTCTATAAATATTTTGGGTAATTAATAAATTGCTTACTTGCACTTTCCCTTTATATTTTTCTGCATACCTTCTGATTTTTTTTTTGCTTGTGTTGATATTTTTAGTTTATTATTGGAAATTGTGTATGATAAATCATGGCCTATTTTATACTATGTGTTGCTGTTACCGCATCTATCTTTGTTTGGATTTTTGGTCATCTGTTCCCTTTTCTTTATTCCTCGAACAGTGATACTTCTTGCCTTAGTTCCTTTGGATTTTTCTCTACTGATGCTTCCATGGAGGCATTCTACTTGTTCCCTTCCTTTTCTTTGTTACTCTGTGTTTTATGGAAATACTTTATCCACTATTAGTTTAGCTATACAGTATTTCCTGTTTATTTCTTTTATATTACATGAATTTCTTGTAATAATCTTGATTATTGTGTTAATCTGTTTTATCGATCTTCTAACATTTTGGGTCGTATTTACTCTCTGTAATCCATTTTTTCATCTGTCTTAGTATCTCTAGCTATCTCTATTTAATCAAGCAGGCATTCTCTTACATCATGTTCTTCTTGACTGAGAGCATTTTCTTTGTTGTCCGTTTCCTGTTATTCTTCTACAGAAGGTCCCAGAACATTGTTCTGTGACATATCCTCTTAAGATGCATCATGCTTCATCTGTTACTTCTCTGTATGGTGACCTAATGGCTCATTATGCTGCAATATTATGCATGCCAGGGTTGCCTCTTTTCTTCTCCTTCCCTTACTGTGTAACTCCAACTGGACTTTCATGTGATTCTGTCACAGAAGGCTGCTGCATACTGCCCTCTGTCATGTGCTCTTCAGATTCATCATGCTCTGCACACTGGAGGTCCGAATGGAGAGATGAAGAGGTCCGACTGGAGAGATGAAAAGTCATCAAGCAAAGGAGAGTAGTAGTGCTAAAATTGAATTCCTCCTCAAGTCTTGGCGAGTACCTTCATGAGGTTGACCCTGTTTTCACAAAATCTCACCAAGGCAACACTGATATATAGACTGTATTTATATAGCATATATCATGGACAGACATAGGCCAAAAACTAAAAAAGATAGCTGGGTGCATTAGACCCAAGATAAAAAAGTGCCCAGTCCTGGTAGGCACACTGGTGCCAGGACTGGAAAAGATGACAGTGTAGAATCCTCAAAATACATAAACATACCTATGATGGGGCCAGGCCAGGCCCAGGGGGAGGATGCCCCCCCTGTTGTAGAAGGAAGTAGCAGTCCACAAAAATCACAAAAACTGATAGGCCAAAGAAGAGCCATAAAGATGATAAAGTGGACTATTGAGGATATGAAAGAAATTATGTATTGCTACTATTATGTAAAAAGCCCAGAATTTCCAGACATAAGATATACAAAATGATTAAGAGAGAAACTAGAGGAAAGAAAAATACTTCCACAAGAAAAACTGTTAGAAGCTTCAAATGAAAATTTGTGTTCATTAATACAACAGATTTGTGAAAAAAAAACAGTATATAGATCAAGAAACATTGATTTGTTTAGAAAAAGAAGCATCTGAGGAAGTGTGAAATATAAACAGCAAAACCAAGAGATATTTGAAAAGCATAAAAAAGAAATATGGACATGAGAAAGAAAGAGATATTTGATATGGTGCAATATTTATACATAGGAGAAAGCCAAATTAATCCATGTAAAAAAGGCAGCCCCAAAGATATTTGAAGAGAAATACAGGCAAAGGCATCTGGATATGGAACATTTCACAATAAAAAAATATCACAAAGATGGAATGTAAAAAAGAAGATCAGTAAAGTAGAAGTTAAAAAATAGAAGCTGAAGTTATGGAGTGCCTGCGAAGTGAAGGAATTGATGTAGAAGGTCTAACACAGGTTACATCACAGCAGGAAGGAGTGAGTCCCCAAAGCAGAGAGAAACAGGAAGATCAGGAAACATCTGAAGAAGAAATATGGATATGGAAAAGAAAAAGAGATTTAATATGATGTAATATTTATGCAAAGGAGAAAGCAAAACTAACCAATACAAAAAGAGCAGCACCAAAGATATTTGAAGAGAAATACAGACAAAGGAATCTGGATACGGAAAACTTTACAATACAAAAAATAAGAAGACAAAGAGGAAAAGTAGAAAAGAAGATTAGTAATGGAGAAGTTAAAGAAATAGAAACTGAGGTTATGGAGTAGCTGCAAAGTATAGGATTTAATTCAGAAAGCACCACAACAGGATAGAGTAATGGCTATCCAAATTAAGGGGGAAAAGTGCAAAATAAGCAATTTATTGAGGACCCAAAACATTTTATAGAGAAATGGGAAATAAGGTAAAAGGGACCAGATAGTGAAGCGGTTAAGGTGTTCGTCTCCCATGCACAAGGTACAAGGTTTGATCCTGACCTCCGGCTAATGCATTATCTCCAGCCATTGCATTATCTACTTGTGCTTCTGTAGGGGTCTTTCCCCCAAATCATGCTGAATGTTTCCATCTGAAATTCACCCGTGAACGGAAGACATTTAAAAGGGGAGAATGAGCAAGAAAGTACTCAGCGCAAAATTACCCCAAGACAAGTAGAGGAGGAAACAGACTTAGTCGAAGAAGAATAGCAGAAGGGGTTGGGAGGGTGGCCTAATGGTTAAGGTATTTGCCTTACAAACAAAAGGTGCAGGGTTTGAGTCTCACAAGGGATAATTGGCTAGACTTAAAATGCTTGCAAGGGCAGTTAGCTTAGTACTAATCTATGAACCTATAAGGAATTGAAAGACTGCCAAAAAAATAAGAAATAGATAAAATTTGGAGATGTATCTATGAAGATCCTGTGGAACATAACAAAGATGCTAAATGGATAGAAGAAGTAAAAGAACAAATAAGAAGTTTAAAGGTACAGGATATGAAATGGGATGAAGTAACAGCTAGAGAGATTGAAACAAAGTTAAGAAAAGCCTCTAATTGGAAAACTCCAGGGCCAGATGCAGTACCTAACTTCTGGTTAAAAGTATTAACATATTTGAATGAAGATTTAGCCATTAGTAAGAACTATTTATATGCACACACAGAACAGACACTAACCTGGCTAACAACAGGAAAAACAATGCTCCTACTTAAGAGTGAACCTGCAAGCTACCCTAAAAACTATAGACCAATAGCTTGCCTTCCGACGAAGTATATACTATACATGGGAATTGATGCTGACAGAGTTTATAGTAATTTAGAAGAAAACTCAATTATGGCAGTAGAACAAAAGGGCAATAAAAGAAAGTCATATGGAACAAAGGATCATTTGTTGTTAAAGTCATAGTGGAGAACTGTAAAAAGGGGAAGAATCTAAATATGGCATGGATTGACTACAAAAAGCATTTGATAATATCTCACATTCATAGATAAAAGAGTGCTTAAAAATGTATAAGATACACCCCACACTGATTGATTACATTACCGTGTCCATGAAACAGTGGCAGACCACTTTGCAATTAAGCCATGATAAAGGATAAACTGTTATCCCAGGGATAAAAATTCAAAGGGGGGATATTCCAGGGTGACTCTCTGTCACTGGTACTATTCTGCCTTGCCTTAATCCAGCAAACTGTTTACTCAACAGATTAAGTCATGACTATAATCTGGCTCCTAGAAAACAACGTGTAAAGACTTCTGACCATCTCTTTGTTGATGATTTAAAACTGTATAGCTCATCAGATAAGGAACTGAAATCACAACTGCAAGTTATCAAAACTTTTTCAGATGATATAAGAATGTCATTTGGTCTTGATAAATGTGCAAAAGCAACCTTTAAGGCAGGAAAACTGCAATTCCAGGTAAACATCAGTTTGAAACAAAAATGTGATATAAAAGAACTTATACAATAAGGAGTGTATAGATATTTGGGAATTGCTGACGGATTAACAATAAAACATGAACAAATGTGAATAAAACTTAGTAAGGAATACTTTAGAAGACTTACATTAATCCTGAAAACAGCACTGACATCTAGGAACAAAATCCAAGCTATGAACCAATTTGCTCTTCCTGTCCAAACTTACAGTTTTGGACTAATTGACTGGTCCCAAAACATGTTGGATAGATCAGATAGGAAAACAAGAAAGTTGCTTCATGCTCGCCAAATGATTTATAAAAATCAGTGCATACCAAGAATATATATTCTGCATTCCGAAGGAGGGATGGGCCTTCTTGAAATTGATTATATGTATAGATCTGCAATCATGGGATTCCACACATATCTGCTGATCTCACAAGACCCAAACATAGTGAAAGTTTTGAAACATGAGGAAAATAAATCTAAGATGACTTCTCTGCTTAATCTAGCAGAAGCTTATCGGCATCAAGCAGGAATGAAAATCAAACCAGAAGTAGATAAAAATCAGGCAGCAACTGAATGTACCAAAAAGCAAAAGAAAGAATATAAGGTGTAAGATCAGATGAGAAGGCAAGAAGTGTGGAAAAATCATAATTATAGTTGCAGGTATAGAAAACTTCTGAAAGAACCTCATGATGAACAGGAATGGTTAAGGAGAGGTGAATTCAAACCAAGAGATGAAAGGTTACTATTGGCAGCCCAAGATGCTGGGCTGCGTACATGTTGGTTTATAAAGTCCATCGAACATGTGAGAGAAACAGACAAATTTAGGTTTTGTAAAACTGAACTGGAAACAGTTGCACACCTTGTTGCTGGTTGCGACATACTAATGGCAGAAGGACTGTATACTGAAAGGCATAATAATGTGGCAAGACTGTTGTACTGGGGATTGTGCAAACATTATGGTATTGAAGTGGCTGAAAAACACTGGAAACATGAGCCACAAAGCATCATAGAAAATGAAGATGTCTACATCACATGGGATTATCCATTACCAACAGTTCAAAATTTAGATGCTAGAAAACCAGATATAGTGGTCCAAGAAAAGAAGACAAGAGTAGCATTGATCATTGAAATTGCCGCACCCATTGATTACAGTGTCTTGCATACAGAGAGGCACAAAGTCATAAAATATCAGAATCTGCAGGCAGAAACAAGAGCAATGTGGAAGAAAGATACCCAGACAGTTCCAATAGTAGTAGGAGCAACGGGTTTTATAAAAAATAATTTACAATCGTATTTAGATATGTTACCAATACATGTAACTCCATACGAATTGCAGGAGTCATTACTGGGTATATTGCGGGTGTTGCGAAGAGCACTACTGGCTGACATCAAAGACTGAAACAATACTAATTTCATGAACTTTAATCGTACTTTGACTTATGAATGGGGTCCATTCCTGTCAAGGTATTAGAAACCCAAAAGACTTGGAGAAATAAAAAAAGAGAGTTTCTGCATTATACCCCTAATTTCACAGATGGTTCATCCCTTCAGTTTCTATTTATTTAGATTTTACCTAGCTAATCCTCTTTTTTTCTGTTTTACATTCTCCTTTGTGATCTTATTCTTTATAGTGTCAAATCTGCCATAGCTGTGTGTATTTCCCTGTATTTATCTTCAAATATCTTTGGAGCTGCTTTTATTATTTATTTATTTATGTATTTATTTATTCATTTGATTAGCTTGGCTTTCTTCTCTGCATAAATATTACACAACAACAATTTTCCCTTGTTCATGTATCTTCTTGTGGTTTTCAAAAATCTGTCTTTTGTTCTTTATGTTTTCTCACCTCATCTGTTGATTCTTTTTCTATGCAACACAATGGTTTTCCTTGATCTATTGCATTAAGCAACTTATTTTGTCTGTGGCTTTTAACAATTTCTCCAGTGCAAGTATTTTTCTTTCCTCTAATTTCTCTCTTACTCCTGCTACCAGGGCCAGCCTTAGCATAAACCAAATAAGCAGCTGTCTAGGGTGCCTCTCTGACTTCTTTTGTAGTGGCTATTTTCAATTATGTATTAATCAATCAATCAATCAATCAATTAATTAATTAATTAATTTTATAGTAAAGAAAAGTGGTGTTCCTTTACTATAAAAAAATAAATAACAGAAAAGCTGCCCTACCAGATAAGCGAGACTGGTACTTTAAGGAGGAAGTTTTGTAGATTCGGTCAACTGATTTGATAGCCTCTTGCTCATCTTACCCATGATCTATTTAGACAATGACTTGGGTAGAGCATGGATGGGACAGAAGAAGAAGCCAACAAACTTAAATCTGTGAGAGCCTATCATAAAGAGAAAGCTCAGTGATGGCATGAGGTAAGTTTTTATTGTTTTGGTAACTTGCAGACAACCAGCTCTTCTGGATAAATGATGGCAAAGTAGTTTTCAACTGTCCCTGATTTTACAGAATTGTCTGATTTTGCCTGATTTACTTCCCTGTCCAGCGGTATACCTCTCAACTGACCATATTTTTGTCTTATACTTTTGGTCGATGCCACATAAAATTTGTGGTTTTCTGGCACGTCGTCTAAATAATGATAGGTATTTAAGTTTCATTTTCCATATCCTTCATAAAATGCACGTTAACAAAATCTGTTATTCTAGCAACTTTCTAATTTTATAAGGAAAATATTTAAAATCTGTCAATGATTTGGGGTCTTTATCACCCCATTATTTTTATCTTTTTCCATATACCTTATGCTAAGAGGTATGTTCAGTGTATCTTTTTTTTTTAATTTTCTGGTAAACCAATGAGAATTGCAGTCAGTCAAATACAGGACATTGAAGATCTGTACTTTTTCTCAGAAAATGGTTGTTGATGCAAAACCTGTTCTACTAACTAAATTTTTATTTATCCTTTGTTCGCTGGGTTAGTCCTGGTAGGCTAGTAGCCTCTTTTCAGGGGGACCTGAGCTGGTATTTATACTACTAGTGGACATTTGGCCAGGGCATCGGCGAAATTCCCCCACTCATTTTGATAGCTGCTATGGGATCCTTCGCATCCACCTGAGCTACCACAAACTCAAGCAAATGGGGCCTCAGTTTACTGTCTCATCCAAATGATGGCACACTCAGGATTGCAGCACCCCCCACCCATGCTGCACTGCAGTAGCAGCATTTGATCTACTTGGTGCGGGTATAGAACCCAGAGCCTTCTGCACTAAAGGTGAGTGTGCTACCTCTTGCACCACTGACACTGAACTGAAGTAACACACATATGCTGCTATGTCTATGTGGAGTATGATTAATGGCAGATTCTCGTTCAGTATTCTGGCTTTGCAGAATTACTGTGATTTGTATGAAAGAACTTTGAAAACTTCAATGTCTGATACTGTTTCCTTCAAACAAAACTGAAATACAATCCATGACTGTCATTTTTAGCTTTAGCTGATGGATGGGAGTAGGAACTCTCTGTAGAAAGTAACTGACCTTATTGTTTTCTCATTTTAAAAAGTTATACCTGGCTTTGCAGGACTAGTGTGCAACAAAGCTAAAATACAAGGCATAACTTTAACTTTAAACATCCCGTACCATTTCACACAGGTTTGGATGTGGATTTGAATAACTGATGGTGAGAAAGGAATTTCCATATGCAGCAAGGGCTATTGCCCCCCCCCCACCGTATATTCAAAATCAACTTTTATTACTAACACACTTTTAAGAGCCTTGTGGTCCTGTGGCAGGGGTATAAGTGGGTGGCAACTCCCCGATGAACATTATACCTCCTGTTTTTACAACAAAGTAATGGAGGATGTGACCGACTAGAGGGTGGGGGCAGGGTTTGTTACTACACACCCTGTGAGGTGTTTAAGTAAGTTTCACCAAACACAATACATAGCTACATAGCTGTCATTCTTAAATATAACTACTGGGGGAACTGTCTGTAGAAAGCATCTGACTATTGTTTTCACAGTTTAAATAGTCATTGTCTGGCATTGCAGGACTAGTGTCCATTTGCAGGATTTCTGTGATTTATGTGAAGCAACTTGGAATAATTTAATGTGTGGCTATTGTTTCCATGGAAACTGAAATGCAATACATTGCCATAATTTTTTGCTGTAACAACTACTGGGTGGGGATGGGTGCTATCTGTAGAAAGTAACTGACCCTCTTGTTGTTTTTCTAATTTTAATCATTCACTATCTAACTTTGTGAGAATAGTGTACATTTGAAGGATTACTGTGGTTTGTGTGAAGCAACATGGAATATTTTTAACGTGTGGCTACTATTTGCATAGAGGTTCACAGAGATGAAATACAATACATGGCTATCATTTTTATCTCAGTTGTCTGAAGTACACATGGAAGTAGCTATAACTTCTGAATAAGGGGTGTAGCTGCTTCCTGACAGTGACAGGCCCCTTGTTCTTTGCTCAGTTTAAACAGTAATTATTTAGCTTTAAGTTATTTATTTTTTTTTTGCGGACTGTCTGTAGAGGAAAATGATTAGCTGTTTGTTACTGCTTGCTCATTATTCTGGATTTGCAGGACTAATGTAAAATATGTGAAGCAACGTGGAATTCTTTAATGTGTGGCAAGTGTTTATTGGAGCAAAAGTGAACTACATTATGTGTACACCCTCTTTTATCACAACCAGATGACCGAATAGTACACAGAAGTGCCTTGTGGGGGTGGGGGCTACCAGATAAAATTAACTGTCCTTCACTTGATTTGCTCCGTTTAAATCATCTTTCAAAAAAAAAAAGGCATAACATGCATTGCAGATCATCCAGACCTTCAGAGCTTCTAGGGACATGGTGCCCCCCACACTCCAAGGCTGAATGAGTGGATTTTGACACAGGCTTAGTCCTGTAACCCACCTAGGTTGAAACCCGCCCTTCTCAGATATGTAGACAGAGGTCAATGTACTTTTTTTTG
Source organism: Protopterus annectens (assembly GCF_019279795.1). NCBI lineage: Eukaryota > Metazoa > Chordata > Ceratodontiformes > Protopteridae > Protopterus > Protopterus annectens. The sequence goes on along the minus strand of NC_056726.1, from coordinate 1,843,356,776 downwards.
GGGGGGGTGGCTAGAGACAATACCCTTAGTTCTTTAATTTTCTTCTCAAACTTCAGAGGTGTGCACAGATCACTGTAGCTTGTGTTTGGTAGGGGCAGCATGGTCATTATTTGTTTAACATACCTGACAAACATCAGAGGTATGTACAGTGGGTCACTATAGCTTGTATGGAGCAAAGTACTATCCAGGAGTAACAGGTTATAAAGATTAATGTCAGCATTTTTTTCACTTTCCTCACAATCAAACATTAGGACAGGTGGCTACCTTTTTTTAGAAGTGCAAGAAATATGGTGTTTATATGACTGATAGAGCATAACATGTTGAAATATATTACGTTCTATATTTTTTTCAGTTTAATCCCAGACTAACAGAGTGATACATAGATTGTGGCTATCTTTTGGGCATGGGGTGAAGAAGCATGCTATGTATATGCATGACAGCAGTCATGCATGACTGTCATTCTTTGTACCCTCACTTTCATTACAGTCTAACAAGAGAGGGTGATGCACAGAAGTTGACTATTTTCACTATTCTCAAATAAGATTTATGTATTCTCACAAACTGTTATCTTCTCAGTTTATTGCCAATTACTATTTTGTCAATTTTAAGCATTATGCCTTGGATACAACCTATTTTCCTTGAAAAAAAAAAAGTCTGAATTTCTTTCCTTATACTTTGATCAGGCCACCATTGTTTCTGAATGTTGGGAAAAAAACCCTCTAAAATGCACCTCAGAGCATTTAGAACCCTCATGGCTTTGAGGGACTAGTGGTGCTTAGACCCCAAGCTTAATTCACTTATTTCCTCCACAATTATTGCAGTTCAGTCCTGGTCATTTGGGATATGTTGAAATCATGCAGGAACGAAGGTGAAGAATAACAATGAATTTCTTTCCTAAACCAGCATTGATTCAGGCCATCATTACATGAAACAGGTTATTTAGAAAACTCTGAAATGCACCTCAGAACATGTAGGACCCCCCATGGTATAGCCTCCTGTACCTTTAGGCATAATGCAGGTATTTCCTTCACAGTTATCAGAGTGCAGTCTTGCCTAGTTATGATGTACTGAATGAATGAACGAAGGAAGGAAAAAATGAAGACTTAGAAAAAAATGTGAGAAAAGAAAGAAAAAGTAGTCTGGATGGTGTGGAAAGGCCAGGATGATGGGGCTGGATGGCACAGAGTGATGTGTGTACAGGCACTGCATCACAGTCATTCAGTCACAAGTAAGAGAACACCTGATGTCAACTATTATGCCTCTTAAACTTTGCACCGCAGTGGACTGGTAGTGTTCATAGGATCATAGCAGGTTACTAGGCTAATGGCCCTGGGGCCCTTACAAGCCTAGCTAAGAATTAATCCCCCCAAAAAAAACCTCAGTCAGCACCTGTCACCCCTGTCAATGAGGGAGAAAGGTGGAACCCCTGGGACAAATTTGTGGTTTCCCATTCACTCATCAAGGTTGCGCTTGAAGAGGGTCAGCGATGTACTCTGTTTGACATGTATGGGAAGGCTATTCCAGAGACGGGGTAGCCTCTGGAAGACAAAGCTGTCTCTCCAGCAGGCTTTGTTGATGTTGCATATTAGATTTAGGCCTATAGAGTGAGTAATGCACGAGGAGTTAGACTTACGGATATGGAGCATCTCTAGTAGAGCAGTGCTCGATAATGCCTTGTAGGAGAGACACAGATCTCCTCTGAGCAATCTGTATGATACCGACTGAAGTGATAGTGATTTAAGCCTGCCCGCATAGGACAGCTGTTGGAGGCCATGTATTCTCTTTGTGAGGTATTTCTGTGGCCTTTCCAGTTGGTGCAGGTGTTTGGAAAGGTACATACCAAATGGGGCATTATACTCAATTATAGGTCTAATAAGGGAGGAGTACAGAGAAGTAATAACCTCCTTTTTTCTAGATGCAATCCCTTTACTTACGAGATGAACCAAGTAAAAGTTTTTTCCTGACCACTGCCACCACATGATGGTCGAATGTGAGATTGTTGTCAACCTGATTACCCAGGTCTCTCACCACAGGCTGTGTGCTTAGAGGGTTGCTGTTGATGTGGTAATCAGCAGGGGCTGTGTTTTTGATGAATGGTATGATAATACATTTATTTGTGTTTAACTTAAGGCTGTGACTTTGGCACCAGTTAGTTGTAGCTGTGAGACCCTCTTGCAGTATGTTATCATCATTTGGGGAGTCAATGACAGTACCCAACTTACAGTCATCTGCAAACTTGGTCAGCTACAGGCCCTTTGTCTTTGCCTGGACCTCTGAAAAGTAGATGCCAAACAGGAGGGGTCCCAGGACAGATCCTTGGGGGACACCACTAGTGACAGGTCTGCTGTTGGACATGGCAGTGCCTATTGTGACCTTGTGGGTCCTATCTGTGAGTCAGTTGGTCACCCATCTGACTAGATAGGGATTAACACCAAGTTGTGTTAGCTTTTCAGAGATGCCCGAATGGGGGATTGTGTCAAAGGCCTTGGCCAAATCAACGTAAGCTGTATGTACTGACTTTCCCTCATCCAGGGCCTTGGTGACAGTCTCAAAGAAGTCAACTAGGTTCAATAGACAAGATCTGCCCCTGGCGAATCTGAATTGGATGGGGTCGAGTGCTTGGAGGTTGCCCATGTCCTTGTTTATGAGATCCATAATAATATGCTCCATGGCTTTACAGATCAGAATTGTCAAGCTGATGCAGCGATGGTTTCCCATGTCAGTAGTGGCACCACCTTTGTGCAAGGGGATGATAATGGTGGTTCTCCACTCTGCTGGAACAAAGCCTATAATTAGCTGTGGTTGAATAGGGTGATCAATGGCAAAGCTAGTTCTTGCTGGAGATGGTGCAGAATACAGCCTGGGATACTATCAGGTCCCATGAAGGCTGTGTTATTTGCCTTGGCTAGGGCCTTTAACACTTGAATTACAGAGATGTGAGGTGTGAGACAAGTAACGGGGATGTCAACTGGGCCTTTGGGGTATGATAAGGGAGTGAAGTTTGTGCTGAACTTATCAGCTAGCAGGTTGGCTAAGTCAGCAGGATCAGTGTAAGTGGTACCATTAAGTACCAGTTCAGAACAACATTGCCGTGGAGGTTCCTAATGTAACTGAAGAAGGCCTTATGGTTTCCCTTTGTTTTGGAGGCTAGTTTCAACTCATAATTGGCTTTGGAGGTTTTCACTACTGATCTAATTTGCTTGTTGAGACAGAGGAAGGAGTTTTCCGAATAGGAATTTGTTCCTTTTTACCCTTGGATAACAGTTTCTTCCTTTTGTTGTAAAGCCTGTTGATAGAGGATGTCCACCAGACATGTTTGTGTTTCCTTGAGGAGCAGGTTTTAGTTCTGTTGGGTATGGCTGAGTCCATGCAGTTGTACAGGTGCTTGTATACTGCACTGGTGTACTGTTCAGCATAGTTGTCTGCATCATCTGAGGGAGGGAGGTGGTGTGAAGCTGCTGATACCCTCCCTTAAGAGGTTGTAGTCAGCTTTTGAGAAGTTTTTTAGCTTGGTTATAGCTGAGGAGGGGGTCGGGTGGGACAGAAACTTCGAATAAGACAGACCAATGATCTGATCTCACCAGGAAAGCACATACTATAGGAGTGGTGCAGCGGTCGCCCATGTTGGTGAGAACCAAGTCCAGTGTGTTATCTCCTCTTGTGGGAGATAAGACCAGCTGATCTAGTGCATTAGAACTGATGAAGTCAAGGAATCGTTGGGTGAGTGAATTAGTGCAGGAATAGTTTACCCAGTCTATGGTGGGACAGTTGAAGTCACGAAGGAGCAGGGTGTTAGAGGGTACCTTGTTGGAATCAAGCAGGTCCAGGTAGGAGGAGTGGGTGCCCTGAGACATGGAGGGGGGGGGTCTATAGCTGGCTATAACTTGGATGAGTGTCTTGCCAACTGTCAGTTGCGCCTGGAGTAATTCCAGTGCATCATGCTGGTAAACCAGTCTGAAGGTGTGCCTGTCCTTAATGAAGATAGAGACTCCACCACCCTTAGTCTTTCCAATCTCATTTTGGGGTCGGAAAGTGTGGAATGAGGTATAGCCTGGTAAGGCAGGGCTGCTCTCTGCAGCCCTGAACTAAGTTTCTGTGACTGCACAGATATTGGCATCTTCCATTGTGAGGAGAACCACCAGTGAGTGCATTTTCAGATTAAGGCTTCTAGCACTGAGCAGCATGACCTCCAATTTGCTTTTTTGACAGATCTCTTATGTTGGAAGATTTGTCTTTGGGACATGGCCTAAAATGGCACAATGGAGGGAGGGGGGCCTGGCCAAGATGCAGAACCCCAGGGGTGACAGCTGGAGGCCATCTATGGCAAAGCATCAAAGCCTGTCAACCATGTCATCCCAGGTAGACAGATACTGGATCCCCTTAGAAAGACACCAGAGACTAAGCCAATTGTTGAAGTCAAATATTTTTTGTTGGTATTATGGTATCATTCTTGGTGAAGGTAGGATGCTGCTTAGGGCTAGGGTTATACCTGCCTGGAGCACATACTCTGAGCACTCAATCACATCTCTCTTCATATAGTCCAGCAAGGTATGTCTCAAGTCATTCACATCAA